>NW_010513707.1:0-12048 GCF_000687285.1 Phaethon lepturus
TTCTGTGATTCTGTGATTCTGTGAAATAAAATCCTTTTAAAAAGTTTCAAACAGGCCTCACCTTGACTACTGGCAGTCATTAAATCTTATGAGAAGTGTTGGTATTTTTATCCAGCATCTTTGCCAAACTACAGTCTTGGTAACTCTGCACTGACCAAGTTTGCCTTTACACTTGGAGCTGAACATGGCATGCTTCTTTTGAGTAAACAGGAATGTTCATCCTGGGCCAGACAAACCTGGAACTAAGTCCTGGGTCCCGCTCCAGCCTTTGCCTCAAGTTTCCTGTGAGGTCTGAATACTGGACTTTCAAAAGTGTTGTGAATCTGGTTACACTTTGCTTAGCACATCTTGGACCAGGCTTCCAAAAGTATGTTCAGTTCTTCTTATTGACAATCCAGTCCTAGAAACCTCTTTTGACAGCCCAACTTCAACTCTGACTAAGCCTCTTGAAAATACTGTCTTCTAGGGTCTCATGGTTTTTGCTTTCAGAAAAACTGGAATTGTAATAGCAGCACAGGGTATAGGCTCTAGATCACCTACAATGCCAGTATTTATATAAAGCACAAATATATAAATGACATGAAAAGAAAAAAAAACCGTTCCTCCTCACTTCTGCAGGAGCAGATGCCACAGTGTTCCCACACGGCTGGATGCAGAGGTGCAGCCTTTGGGCTGAATGCAGCACACAGGTCCGGGCCATGGTCTACATTTTATTGCATGACTTCACTCAAAGGTCATGAGCCTTCAGCTAAACACACCCTATGTGACTGTAGTGCTGATGAGCATACAGATTTCCCTCGGTCACTGTTTGCCGACAGTCACTGGCAGCTGTAGCAGATCTGGGTTCTCATGCTGGAGTTGATAAAAGGAACTCATGAGCCTGGCAAGGAAGGACTCAGGGAAACTCCTTAGTTTTCCTGAATTCTTACAAAAGGATTTCTTTAAGGGCAGAAAACTATGACAACAGGGATCTCTAAACACATGCTAAGCCATCATTCACATGTGTTAATGCCATCAGTGTGATGTAAACGGGAAAGAGAAACTAACTTAGACTTAAGTCAGTACCAGCCTAGAGAAGCAGTGTCCCTAGGTCAGGGTCAGTCTTAGAGTAAACACAGCAAGAAACTTTAGCTCAGACCAGGGCTTTTAAATGCTTATTTCTCCTTGTGTGATGGACCTTGGACTAGACAGTGAGGTTCACTAGGGAAAGAGAGGTGCCATGCAAATCAGAGAGACTCTTGTGCTCCCAAGGGCATCATCCTCACTTTGCTGCAATGACTGTATCAGACCCAGACCAGCTACTGCATTCAGCAGCTTGGGTTGACTCCTCAAGGGCAGGACTGCCACAGGCATGTCTCCATCTGGACCACCAGTAGAAAAGGGCATGCAGACATCAACCAATTTAACCTGTACTCCTTCTTTTAGGAATCAAAGGATGTTGGATCAGAAGCTTGTGACCTTAGAAAAGGTGCTGGAAAGAAATTTCTTTGCACAAGGCAGATGGCATGTCCCTGTGCTATCTTTGGTATTCCTGGAAGCCATGAAAATCCTTATAATCTTTGAAGGAATGACGCAATAAAGAGCAAAATCCGATATTGTTACATATACAGTTGATCTCTCAAAACATTATAACTATATATTTGTAATGATTTGTTTCAAACACATCCAGATGAAGAAGTCAGAATTGTGTATATGTTTCATTTTCTGATTTTGTGGTGTTTCAGCTTCCCAGGTAAGCCAAAAATTTTTAACTTGTGACAAATTAACCAAGTAATTTATTTTTACTGCTACAGGGAAAAGAAATTCCTCAACGCATCCTTTGTTGGTCTCCAAGATCAATCTGCAAATCATATGCCTACTTCAAACATGTGCAGTGCTCAACACCGACAACCTATGGCCAAACTTAAATTCTTTGTGAAGGAAGTTTATGCCTCAGGGCTGTTAGCATTGGAGATAATGTCAAAGTGCAGTAGAACAGTATAGAAGAAGTCTGTGCAAAAATCAGGAAAAAAAAATTTATCTTCAGTCATAGGTGAGAAAGTAGATGCTCAGCTTCTCTGTCTGGTTACATGGAAGTCACAGGGTCAAGAAAATTTATTGAAGCTGTAACAAAGTGTGTTCAAGCATTCTGAAGGAAGGGAGAGAGAAGTAGTCTCTGGAAAAACATCTTTTCCTACCAGAAAACAGAGACCAGGCCTTGATTCATTAACACATTGTACCTAGTGACACTTACCAGCACTAGCCCATAATTCTGTAATTTGCCACAAAAGCACAGCCTATGCACTGAGGGATTACTTGATTTCACTTGACTTGTTTGTGGGTGGAAAAAAAACACTCACCATAAATTACAAGATCAAGGCCATATTTATTATTGACTACTAAGTTTAGGTATAAAATGAAATCAAGCCAGAGATGCTAATTTTGTGTACATTTCGTGAATTCAGTATTCCTTTTGACACATTAGATATGCTGATTTGTTTAGGCCTATCACCATGTCCTTACAAATCTTCAGTTCCAGTGCTGACTTCTAGTACACTAAATCCATCCTATATGTCTGTTATAAATAGGGTACTGCACATACAGCAAGTGCAAGCCCCACTACACACCCTTGTATGATCACTTTAAATAGCACACATATTCTCACGCTATATTTAGTGCTACATCCACGGTAACATATCATCACATCATTATATACAAAATGGCTTCATAAAAACAAACATTGCAGCAGAGAAATGGGTTTCTTAAGCCTGCATTGAAGCCTGCCAAGCCACAAAGTCCTCCTGAAAGCTTTATTTTATTTAGTTTAACTCCATTTAACTTAATTTTTAAAGTTCTAGTTTATGAAACTCCCAAACAAATTCAAATTACGATAGTTCTTTACCTTAGCAGATACGTCGTACTAGATATTTTTAAACACTCAGCTTTGTACTCACTGATTTGTACCCAGATTTTCAAAACATTCCGTATTTATTAGGAACATATGCATAAATGGACAAATATTAAAAAACTTTTGGCAAATCAGGCTATAAGCCACAGGAAAAACATGGAAACATTTTAAAAGACCTGGCTCCAGTGGCAGACAGGTGTCACTTGGAGATATGCTCTTGCGTTCTGATTGAAAATTTTTGAGCAACTTCACCCATGGAACAATGAAGCTCCTGATCTCTTCATACCTTTATTTGTTTTCTATTTGTGGGGTTTTTTCTTTTTTTTTCTAATTTTCCTTTCCATTTATTTCCACTCTTTTATCACAGCTTATACTATTTCATTTGTGACAAAAAAACTTTGTAAAAAAATGACTTGGATGACATTTCTCCAGACAGTACTTCTATATTTGAATCCAGGAACATAAATGTGCTGTTCAGATAATTTTTACCTTTGCAAATGCTTTCTGTTTTGAACTTTGGACTATATGAATCAGCATATTGTCATACTGTCAACTTTGGCAACTTGTAGTTGCCTAGTAGTCTCTGGCATAAAGATGTAGTAGTAGATAAAAATGGAGTAGTAACCTCCAAGTGAGAAAACTGGACAGGGATGCTACTCTGTTAGATAGTACATCAACATACAGTAAGTATAGAAAAAGATATGAGCATGAGAAGACATACAGTAATACAATGTTGTCTGCCAGTCTACAGACTGAGCACATCAGTTATTTGTCACAATTATTTTGGGGTTTTTTTTTCCTCTTGTAGGTATCATCAGAGCCTAAAGAAGCCTTAAGAAGGTGTCTCAGGGAAGGTAGCAACATGGACATGTGTAAGCTTCCCTAACATGGATAACTGCATGGGCAAGAACATCTTGAAACTGAGCATATGATGGGAGCTGGCAGCAGGGTGCAACTGGAGAAGAAAGATAGTATTTTGAGAGTAACTAAAACTGTTGAGGCAAGATAAAAAAGCCTTTGAAGTGTTTAATGCAGCAGAAAAATGGGGAATTGGTGGAAGCTGCATAGGGAAGTGTTGTCCAAGGGATGTGACAGGATGAGAAGATGGTCTTTGCAGCAACACCGATAAGACAGGATGGTATTTCATCAAGACTATGGAAGATAACTTTGCAGTAACAAAAGTTGTATGATGAACAGGAAAGGCTAAGTTTTGGACAAATTATACAGAAAATGTCATCAGTTAAGGTACCCTTCTGTAGCATCTTAACCCAGCTGAAGTCCAGACTCCTTTCTCCCCAGGTATTGATACTACAGTTCCATGAAACCTCACAGTGAGGTTCTTCAGGGAACCAACCCAGCTGAAAACTAAATTTTCCAAAAACTTCAGGTTTGTCTTGAAGCAGCACGACTCACTGAACTGTCTGACATGCTTGCACCAAAGCACAAACAGCATGAGAGGGAGAAAGAACATGGGACCGGAGTCCCCAGGAGGACTGGGGTAAGATGTAAGATTCACTCGTCTGCCAAAAGCTGGGAGAAGTGTAAGGCTGAGAACAGTCCTGACCACAGGATGATAAGCTGGCACTGGGTTAGGAAAGAAGTGAAAAGAAGGTGTAGAAAGTAAAAATGAAAAATGAAGAGTGATGTTTTAGCTAGATAAATCCTGAAGTGGTGATTAACCATCCATTAAGTGTTATAGGAGAGGGAAGGCAAGATTTGAGCTTGGGCAGGAGGAGACAGATTAAGAATTAAAAGGTAGGTCTGTAAGTTATTGATGTTTTACATCCTATTTAAAATAACTCATCTCCACATGCTGCTGTTTGAGAGGTTTCTGCCCTGAAAGAAACGGTTAAAAAGATGGATCTCTTTGCTTCTACCTGCAGCCCTTTGTCTTTATAGCCATAATATTACCTTACCACTTGTCCCATTACTGACGTTTTCTTGAAAGCCTATTGCAGAGGACCAGTTGAAAGTCCCAAATTTCCTGTTATTATTGCTGTAATTTCTTGTCTTTGGTTATAGCAAGAAGATTGTTTTAAAAATGTTTTCAGCTGCTCCAAAAACAACTTAGCCTGGGCTTAAACTCATTTCTTCTGGTAGTTAATTCCACTCAGAGACTTCATCCAGTCATGCCTCTTCCTTAGCTACAAGGAGTTTTATTAGGCACCATTAACTCTGTTGGCTCAAAAGAAACCCTGCTGCAGCTGAAATGGTTTCTTAAATACTCAAAAGATTTTTCATGGAGACTGAGATGAGAGCTTTAAATTGCCCTCAGAAAAAAGGCAGCAAGTAGTTCTGTGGAACAATCATACACTGTGGTCCCACTAAGATGCCCAGCTGCTGTCTGCTGTGCAGATCATTCCTTGGAAAAAACTCGCAAGTAACTCTCAAAGTAATACCCCCACACCTAAAAGCAGGTAATGAAGAAACTAGAAAATAAAGGCAGGAAGGTGTCTAGGGAGCAAATATGAGGAATGCTGTCTCATACAGTGCACAACTGAATCATGATAAATAACTTCCATAAACTATTTTAAATTAAGATAAATGCAATTGCATGGGCCTCAAGATGTTTTTCTCCCATCATGACTGAAGAATTTTTCACAATCCTAAATTAAAAGCAAGTAAAGCAAACAAGAGTTTGTAAGTAAAACACTGGAATGTTTTTAACCTTTTGTCTTAGAAGAGACACCCATCACCAGCAGCCAACAGAGACAGGCACTGCCCTGCCAGACTACTTCTCAGCTGATTATCCACAACATAGCCCACATGCTCAGAGCTGGGCACCAGACTTCTGCAGAGCAGCCCAGGTAAAACCAGTATCAACCCACTCTGAGGTATAAATCTCCTCTCACATCCATGTTCTGACCTAGAGCTGGCAGATGCATCACTGACTCCAGCCCAGGAGGTGAGTTCAGCCTAGCAGGTCTGGACTAAAAAGCTGGTCTAGTCCATCAGGAGAAGACAACAGAGGGAAGCTCAGCTGCTGGTCCCTATATCAGTCTATATAGAACAAATCATACCGGCTAAGGTCTTATCACAAGGCTTAATGTAGACAGCGCTGCAACAGTCTAAGATGTTGTTGCACCCTTGAAAATTTGTTGCCATGTCCACTTCTGAGCATGTCTTGTGAAAAATCTCTCCTCTGCTTCAGACTGAATTCAGCACGTCCAGTTAGGATGTAATTAGCTCTCACTGGTGTCCTTCTTCGCAGGCAGAAGCTTGGAGTGCATGCAGTTTGCAGACAATTTGGAAAGAGCTGTGATTTAAATAAAAAATAGACAGTCATGACTAATAGGAGAAGTGCTGTAAAAATGCTGAGATTTTCACAGCATTTTTCAGATATATCTGAGTGCATGTAAAATGTGCAATGATCTGCTGAACTATATCTGCTTCTTCTGTAAATTTATGTTGTCAGACATCAGTATCCTGGTTCATTGGCTACCCTTGATCCTAAAAGACAGTCTCATTCATAACACATTTTCAGAACACAAGAACAAGTTTATTTATCAAAAACTGTCCTTCAAACACTCAGTCTGTTTTTAGAATAGGGGAAATACAGTATAACCAACCCATAGCATACTATGGGATGAATTCTGAGATTGCTTCTTGTGCCCTCTGGAAAGTCTTCTTATGTACATGGTTGGAAATTGAAAGTAAAAGCTGAGCAGACTTCAGTAGCTAAAGTCATGCCAAGAAACTGGTCCCTTCCCTTTAATATCTGTAATCAATTTGGAGAAAATGTAGTATGGGCATCAAAGATGTAAACTTGTACTCAGATCTCGCACTTTAAATACAGGACTATCTGGCCACTAGCTCTCATGTGTTGCTAGGGCATAATGTGACTTCACTTCAGGATCCCAGTGGACTGGATTATGAACCAGCTGTGCCTGGCAAGCAAGGATCCAGAGCGAGAAGAGTTACCCTGCAGCTCCGGAAAGAATATGTAAGAGCATGTGCAGAGAGGAGCTTCTGAAAGACTCATGTTCAGCTGTAGCAATTCATCACAGCCTCTCTCTTGCGTGTGTGTGTGGACCTTATTCCCACGCAGCAAAAAGTCTTTGCAGTCTGACAATATTAACTCTCTTAGCTAACAGTGCTGGGAGGGAAAGGACAGGTTTCAGTTGCCGAGACGTATGTGGTATGTGAATCTGGGGGGTCCTAGAGGTATCCAAGACTTCTACATGGGACTAGTAGATTAAACACAGGATCAAGGCTGGGGACCTTGATGCTCTTGATGCTCTTGTTCAGGCACCTGAGCATACGGGATTCTGACCCAGAATCTCATCATAAGTAACTCCTGGCAAAAATATTTTCTCTGGTTGAAGATTCAAATTCAGACCATTTTTTCACTTGCTTTTTTTTTTTTTAACCTGAAGACAGGCTGGATGGGGAGGGAGAACTGTCAATGCCATGTGGAGAGACAGGCTGTAGTATCATCCTGGTGCAGACATCAGAAAATCTAGCTATGAGAAGCAAAGCTTTACCAAACCAAACTTTGTCATCTTGCCAACTTTTTGCTCCAAGGCTGAAACTACAGAAGAAGGGTTTTGTTATGCACTCGCTATCACTACTCAATGGGTCAGCATTCTCAAGGAAACTAATAATTGGGCTTCGTCAATTTTCAGGCCTCCAAATCAACACCTGGATTTCTTCCTAGAGCTTTTCTTGGCAAGGACACATGAGCTTTTGCTCTTTGACCATGATACAGGTCACAGAGTACAGAGGATGCTTCGTGCTCTGTCTTTGAGACCAAAGTGATGCGCTCAGACTGCCTGCTGTGGCACTCAGGTTCAAAGAGACTATTTCAGCTGCCAACTGCCTAAGGCTGAGAGATGCTGGACGAAGAAAGAAGTAGACATGATACATAACTTATACAGGTCTATGCACTTCAGATACAGCCTCTATCTTTTTCCACTGGGGGCTGCTGTAAGGAGCCAGCAGTGGTGGGTGGCTGGGGTTGTCTGCACGTATGGTTGTCTCTTCTTGACCAGAGGCACACCTCTCACTATTGCAATCTCTTCATTAGGATGTCTGCAGATAACTACTAATATTGGTAAAGTCACTCCACTTCTCTATGCCTCAGTTGCCCCATCCACAAAACTCATATCCAATCTACTTGGAGCTGCAAATGTGAGACATGATTAATTAAAGACAAAAAGTATTATAGATCTGCAGACAGAAGGAGCTGAGGGAGTCCAACAGGACTGTTATTATTACCACAGAGTCAACATCACATATTCAGTGATGAAAGCCTCTCGGAAGAGTAATGCAAACCTATTGCTGGAATTAACACTCCTGCTCAAATTTGATAGTGCCTTTTATATAGGATTTTCATTTGTATTCACAGAAAAACACAACTAAGTGCTCAGGCTGGCCAATCTATTTCCTCTGTAACTGGCAGCATTCACAGTCACTTTATTGTATGAAATAATGTCTTGTTTTTTCCTCCCTTTATCTTGCTTGTGCCTGACCTTCCATTAAAAGTTGCTTGGAAACTGCTTAGAGAATAGTCAGTAGTGCTTCTTATTGATATCTTCCTTTTGTGATTTCTTTGCTATTCTATCTTTTTTTTATTCCTTTCCAGAAGCTTTTTAAGCTAGAAGAAGATGAAAAGAAACCAAAGAATCAAAGCCCAATATTTTTCTTTTTAAAAGGAACAGGAAGACCGTCCTCCCTATATACATTGACATGTTAAAGAAGAAAGAAATGCTCTTCCAATAAATGCTCCAGCAGATCTTTAACGTGTGTTATTATCAAGTGCTTTACACATTCTCTTTACCACCTTGGTAATTAAAAACAGGATAGATAAAGTAAGTTTTGTCCCTAAATACCTTGCTATTGTCACTGTACAGAAATGGTGGAAAGTGGGCACCACTATGACACCCATTTTACCAGAGAAATTTTGTAAGGGTGGTTTGAGCTGTCTCCTAAAAGAAGGCTGGGTAAGAAGTGGCTCAGAGGATTAGCCACTGGACAGCAGTGATCATGGTGGGTAGTGGGAATTTAAGCAGCGGGCCAAGGGAAGGGTTTATTTCTTTCTCCTCTGCTCATGTGAGGCCACATTTGGAGCTGTCAGGGACCTCCAGGAGACAGGGGTTCCCTGGGGACCAGGAGCAGTGGGTAGTCTCCCAGGATGGCAGGGCAGGACCTGATAACCAGAGACGTCCCACCACCCCAGCCAGGAGCAGGGCAGCCTGGGGGCAGCTGGGGGCAGCCCCAGTCATGGGCTTTGGGCACCTTCCTGAGGACAGAATGGGATGACATCCCACAGTGTTGTCTGGCAGCCTCTGCCCACAGTTCCAAAGGAGGATGCTTGTCCCGAGCCCCAGCAGCCCAACTTCCAAGAGCAGGGATACTCTCAGGCCCCTGGCATCTGTGTCCGGTTTGGCACCTGTCTGGCAGTGCAAAAGTGGTCAGTCTGGAGCAAGTCCAGCAAAGGACTAGCAGAAGGTTAGGGATGTGGAGTAGCCAATATAAAAGGAAAGACTGAGGGAGATGGATTTTTCTGTCCTTGAGAAGACAAAGCAAGAAGTTGAATCTAATAGCAGTCTTCTACCTGGATATCTACAGGGGATTACAGAGATGATCGAGCCAGAGATATAAATGAAAGGACAAGAGGCAACAGTCCCAAGCTGCAGCAACAGAGATGTTGGCTGGACATGAGGAAAACATCTTTTATAACAAGCACTGAAACACATGTCCAGAAAAGCTGGATATTTGTAGACAAGACTAATTTTTTCACATACTTGTACTTCTTGGAACCACAAATGATGCTTTCTTGAAGGTTGATGACCAGTAGACACTTTTAAATATGATGTAGCATGTAGAAATAAGACAGTAAATTTGACCAGGAAACAGTCTTTCTGCAAGGGAGTCTGCAAATACCACTATGATCTATCTATCCTTAGATAAATTTTTTTTTTGCTTCTTTTCCCCAAATTTAACTCAGTGAGTCCTTTATTAAGTGCTTTAGAACATGGTTCTTTGTTGATTACACTCTGATCAGCTCACAAGCTAAAGGTCACATCCAATTCACAGATGACAACGTGCATCTCTTATCTGTTTCAATCCAGAAATTCCAGGAAATTATCACATGGAGTTCTCTGCGTGCCCCTCCAGAGCACTATATTTCAGGCTAATCTTTAAGATAGTGGTTGGAGTCAGATCTACACATATTAAAGTGTTTATTTCTCAGGAGGGAAGTACCCCAGCCCCTCAACCCTGAGAAAATTATGCTGTATTTTTTAAGTTGCTCTAGTTTTGCTCTCTTCTATTTTCCTTTTCCTCAGGTTTCCCTATAGCTGTCTGGGTTAATCCATAATCATTTTAACAAATGGGCACATTGCTGGGAAAATGTCATCTCAAAAACACAGTCCAACTCTGACTTGAGCCTTGAAGACAGATTTCTACTTCAAAAAGATTGCAGTGATATTGTTCTGGAAAAGCAGGCAGTAGTGCTTTATTGTTTTTATGTGTTTGCAGAATATCCCTTCACCATCAAGTGTTATATTTTGGATATACATCCTCTGAAGGAGGAACATACGATCGAGATCTACTCCTCTGTACACAATTGGCAGTATATTTTGTAATCAGCTTTTTTTTTAGTGAAAACAAAGCAAAGGTCTATTGCAAGGTAAAGGTGCTGTTATGAGACCAGAAGACTTTCAGATTTTTCTTAGTTTGGAAATGAATTTTGTTTTATTTTTTCTGCCTTATATATTCATTTTAAGTAGTTTTTAAATACATCCCACCTGGTTCACCATAGTGGCTAAGCTGAGATCGCCACAGAGACACGGAGATGCCCTACCAGAGACCCTGGCAGGACAGACAACCGACATGGAGGTGAAGAACTTGAACTTGTGTCGAGAGAAGCCCCTGACCATCTTCTTTCTGGGGCAAAGTCTAACAAGAAAACACTGGTAAAATTTACGTGTCTGGGCAGATCTTCCTCCACAGGGCATGGGGCTCATGCGCTGCCCCGTAGCCACCTCTTCCCACCCCCCTTTCTCCCGACCAGTTACAGCCCCTCTCCTCCCTGCTCCTCTTCTTCCAGGTGCCTTTACCGCGCACGGCCTCAGCTGTGGGACATCGGTCAGGGCGGCGTGCTGGCTGCGCTGCTATCAACCGCGCGCAGGGTTTGTGCAGCAGCTGTGTGGTTTGTTTCCCCACTAGCCCTGGGTGCCAACCCCTATGGCGCTTCCCCTGCCCTTTACATTTCACCAGGACCACCCCACTGTCCTCGTCACAGGCACGGCTTCAGAGCCTTTCCATGGAGGTGGCCCTCACTGCGTGTGCAGCGGTGGCCACAGGTGAGCCTCACTGTCATTTAGGTGGTTCCTCGACTTGCTCGTACAAGAGCACACATGCCCCAAGAAGAGCCTGGGGAGTGTTTGGCTTGGGCTGTCATCCAGTGTTTTGATGGCGTCTTTGATGTCATAGCATGAGAGAACGAGGAGTGGTCAGTAGTGGTCTCAACCCACCCTCGTTTAAAGACCCTTTCTTTGCCACACACCAAATTAATCTATTGCTCCTTGGGATCCATATTCTATAAAGCACTGAATCTCTGGCTTGCACATGCACGTACCTGCGGGAAATGGAGATGTGTTTCAGACCAGGTCCAGTTCAGATGCAGACTGGTTCATGCTGGTTAAGCCCACAAAGGCCTCATCAACCCAGGGGAACAAGCTGTGTCCTCCAGACCTTCTTTTCTTCGCTTATACGAGGTTCTTTGAACTCCAGATTTTGGTATCCCTCCTAATTAATGATCATTTCACACTGCCTTCAAAAGCTATTGGATTTTGATTAGCCAGCAAATAAAGATGGCTTCATTTTCTCCTCTGGGCACATATTTCCTCTGTCTCCTTAGCAGTTAATTGAGTAGGCGAATAATGGTCCGCGCACTTTAACAGGCTGCGTAGGAAAGGCAATACCAGCCTGGTCACCAAGAGAACTTCATTGACATTAAGCACTTAGCCAGTCCGATCCCCCAAAGGGAGAGAGAAGCTGGATCAGTGTGCCCTGTTACCTGCAGCCTTGACGGCTCCTGCGCAGCGGGCGCCTTGGCAGCACGGCACGCAGCCTTTGCTGCGGATGCTTCAGCTCGCTCCTCCACTCAGACCTCATTGTGGAAGCTGTTGTAACAGGGGAAGAGAAAAAAAGGT
>NW_010513707.1:12079-18584 GCF_000687285.1 Phaethon lepturus
TTCTCCTCAGCCAAATGTGGAAATATTCACCTTTGGAGATCTCTAGGTCAACTCCACTGAAGTTGACTGGTGGTTCTATCACAACTTAAGGACAAATCTGCAAATCAATGAGATGCCCTTCCTTTTATTTGTTATTACCCCGAAGTTTTTCAACAGCACATTTCAACAACATTCCAGGGCAAAAACAGGGTCAGAGGAAGACCCTGAAAAGTTTTGTTATTGTCAGCACGCTCGTCGTTAGGCAGTGCGTATGTGGAAACAGGGAATGAATATGCCAACCTCCCCACTGCACAAACCAGGTAAATCACAGCATATGAAATCAAATAGGCATTAAATTTGTCTGGTAATGAAGACATTGAGAACAGTGAGTGCTGAATATCCTCCAGATCACCTTAATACATGTTATTGGCCCTTATTAAAATATTTTTAGGGTAGAAAGCTTAATGTCATGCTTTCCAATAAGGTGCTAAGTTCAGAGGAACAAGCTGAAGGAAGGAAAGCGTTCAACAAGTACTGCTTTTGAATTCTCTTGGCCTTGGAGTATATTAAGGCATTGTATGTATTAAGTGTAAACAGACCCACCTACCTATAACCAAACTGACATCAAGAGGTGCTGAACTTCCTCCCACAGCACTTAAAGCAGCCCTTCAGCTTTTATAGGGATGAAAGGTGTTTTTATCACTAGCTTCAGGCAAGACCTGAATGACAAACTCTTTGAACATAGTAAAGACTGTACAGTGATTCAACAAACAATAATATTTTTAAACACATTCTGGAATCCTTTTTTTTGTTCAGTTCTGTTTGTTGGATTGTGATAGAAAATGCCTAGAGCTTTCATGGGAGGTCAAAGACTGGGAGACGCTTTGTTGCTGGTGACAGTTGCACATCTCTTCAAATATTTTAAAATACCATAAACAAACTGCTGTGACACATCTCTCTGGGAAGCTTAACGACCTTGTATTATTTCTATGACCAGGTCTCACCTTGCTACCAGCCTGATTTCTTGCTCAAGAACATGAGTGGACGCTTGACAGTGCTTTTCTATTGTTACTGGGAGGACTCTTGACAGGCTCCAGAAGAAGCCATGAAACTACAAAATTATGTGCTGCATCTGATAACACTGACTCTAAGGAGGAAATTACAGAGGAAATTACCAAAACCAATTATTTAAGTTAAAATATTTGAATGCAAAAACTTTTACAAAATAAAGTTTGCATACCGTGTATCATGATGGACCAAGGTGCTAGGGTCTATTTTGTGACTGCTAGGGAAGTCAGACTAGTGCTAGAAGAGATCTTGAAAGGTGATGTAGCCCCAGGGTAGAGAACAAAGTCAATGACATCCACTTGTATACAAAGCAGCAAATGGATATTTTATGTGTAGGACACACACTTAGCTTTTCCCACATGCAAAGATAAAAATTGCCAGGCTATATTTACAGATATTTTGTGTCCGTTCCCTCACTTTCTACCTTATGTGGACACATTCATGTTTCCCACAGAACACTGGATTGGTACAGGATCATGGATAAAGTAATGGTGAGGCAGTATTTTGTAACAGATCTAAAAGCCCCACAAATGGGATTAAGAAACTCAAGCTACAGAAGTTCTATTCTGCCTCATGACAGCTGCAGAAACTCCTCCTAAGATGTGTTCATTCATCAGTAGCCACTAGAAGATATGGCTAACTGATGGCCACCAGCACATCATGGGCACAACCGTGAACATCTCCCGTTCCTGCAGCCTCCCATCTGGTTACGCATGTGGTCACACTCTCATGTTTTTCTCTCTTCTGAGCTGGGACACCTACAATATAAACTATTTCTCTGCTGTGGAACAGTGTAAAACAAGTTAGCAACTGTGGCCTTTAAAGGTGTTGGCATTTAAAGTATAAAATTGGTCTGGTGTCATTGGTATGCTTTCTACACCATTTTTCCTCAAAAAGACTTGACTGTATAAGGGAATAGGAGGGTTACTCCTAAGTATTCTTTCACAAATTCTGGTTCAGAAGTTTTCTCATGATGGACACAGCAAGAACTTAATTAAACAAAATGTTTACCTCCTAGTATTACTGTATGACTTGAATTCTTAAATGCTTTGTTGGCTAAACGTGAAAATGCTGAAAGCTATCCACAGGCTGAAGACAGGCAACAATGCGGCTGTTCTATGTCCCAAATCCTAGAAACGCTCTTTTTGGTTCTCAAGCTACTTTAGTCGCACAACTTGTCCCACAGAAATCACGTTAAGTAACCCTAAACTAATGGGGAGAGGAATGGGTAAAAAGTAAAAATTATCCTGAGTGATAGAAACTTTAGTCAAGAGCCTTCTTGATATGGATATTATAGTTGAAAATAGTTTTATACACAAGTAGGTGTCCTCTGCTTATCTTCATGAAATTAAACATGTTCATAAGTGTAGACAGGCTTGGGACCTTGGATTATCAACCCTTCAGGAGAAAGGCAGTCTTCATTTTGTTTTGTGTTCATCACTAATTACATTACCAACAACAGAAATTCAAACATAGCCACACTCTGCACCCAATGAAGAACAGCTACGAAATGTTTCAGCAGACAAGCCACATTTCTGTGCAGTAAACTGATCATGATTCCCACACCTACCACTTTTCTGATGTGTAATTAATTTAGTACCACAAATTGCATGGTACCAACGAGTCCTGTGTTTTCACATGGCATTGCTTTTAGTTACAACCCCATAACACTGGCAGGTCAAGAAGCTGAGGCTGAGACAGGGGCCTCCTGCCTGATCACTGATGGTTGAAGTCAGTGAGAAGAGGAAGCACAGGGAAGGGAAGCGGGGGCTCCAGAAAATTAAATGACTTCTTCAAGGACAAGCAGGTCTCTGGAGGCACCGGTGCATCACAGAGCAAGAATAAAATTAGCAGTCACCTGACGTCTTGTCATACTCTAAACCCATGAAGCAATACTGCCTTTCTGATACAAGCATAATCCTAGAGCAACAGCATTTTGGTAGTTTTGAGTAACTTAAAGTCCCATTTTCCACCTAAACATGCTGGCTCAGACCAAAAGTTCTGTTTAAAGACAAAACTCAGAATTATTAGCTCTTTGAGCCCCATGTTTTGTCTGAATTGTTTGGTCTCACCTGCAGAATACCATATTCTCTGCTTTCTTCAACAATTAGCATAAATTTTTGCCTGAAAAAATTACTCCAGTAGATCATTCCGTATTTCCATGCTACTGCTGATCTGATGAAGACAGCTGTAGGTGCTATTAGATCAGTGTGACAAGGACCATCTTATTTTCCCCAAGGCAATCTCAGTCTGACCTTTAGCTGACATACCCAACACCTTAGTCCACCAAAGGCCAGGGAAGTTCTTGTTGCATTGCTGTCACTGGGGTATCCCGTTGCTTTGATTTAAAATATTTGTTACTGTCGCTCATGGATGGCAAACAGACGATCACCTTGGCAATAGCATCATTGTCTCAAGATTTGGAAAGGTGTGAGGTGATATTTTTCCAAAGTTTATTAACAATATTGGTTTTGTGAGTGCTTTCCATTAGGGGAAGAAAAGAAGAAAGCAAAACCGTGACATGTCAAGAAGCACTTACCTTCCGTGCTGAAGAGTTATCTTTACCTCTTCTTGGCGGGGGGCCAGGAGCTGCTGTCACCACCAGGCCCAGAGGAGAGGAGGCACGTTCCCTGCTCGGCGTGCCACCCAGTGCTGCGCCGAGTGAGACGAATGGGAGGGGGACCCTGCAGGGGCAGGAGCTGGCCCCCCACTCTGCCAGTGGTGGAGCAGCCTTGCCCAGATATGTTCATCCCCCTTCATTATTACTCTCATTGCCTTTGCTGACATGGGTCATTTCAAGAACCCCGAACTATGATTTCTTCCTCTTTTTTTGGCTTGTTTTACTGCAAATAATAGAAATAGCAAATTGTTCTTTTCTTGAAAGCCAGAGCTGGACACGGGCTTTTGCACACTGAAGGCAAGATAAGATAAATGGCCTAAAGTTCGGCATAACATTCCAAGACCTAACCTTTCAAATCTGTGTACAGCCAACTTGTGTGCATGTATAGTCCTCCAACTGTCATATCCTACTAGGGATCTCCTCCCTTGCCATCCTTAGAATTAGTTCATGGAATTCCCTCACATCCAAAGAAAATTCAGAGGAGAGAGGTGACAAACACCACCTAGCCTTTCCCTGAAAATGTAAGGAAGAGATATTAGGAGAAGAGAGCTAGAACTGGACAGAACAAATTGGATGTTCAGCCTTTAAAGTGAGCTTCAACTTCTATTAATTTTTTCTTTTTTTTTTCCCTGCCAAAGCAGGAGTGGGCATCCTTTGTTATCATCATGTTCAAATTTCAAATCCTCATTGCAGAACAAATTAATTTTCACCTGTTTTCAACAGGAAATTACTTGGATGTATCTCCTTCCAAGTTCAGATATCTTCCTGCACCTGTTGGTACAACCACCTAAAGCCTTTTAAGGGTTTATGTGTGTGTGTGTGTTCTATGTCATGGAAAATGAGCATTATGAAACTACAATTTTGTCTGGATTGTCCCATCTGCCTATAAAATGTCATCAGTTGCAGGGATGAGCTTGTAGATGTTTCTAAGGCAGAAGACCTCAAACCATGTATGCCTGTACTCTTATCACTGTTGCTGCTGCCAGCTGGAAAAAGGGACTTTGAGACCACAATGCTGGCAGTTGCTAACAAGATTGAGAGAGGAAGAGGAAAAGAACTTGAAGAATAGCTGAAAATTGCTCAAGGAACATGCATATCAAGAGACTTGCCAAAGTACATGGCGCAGCACTGCCAGTAGCTCTCCAACTCCAATAGATACTTAGGCATTTATTTTGAGATACAATATGGGAAGTACTGAATAGGACTGGGACCTTATCACTGGTGTGTTCAGTCCGTATTGCAGAAACACTGGGCGATGACTGCTCCACGGCATTGCCTCTTGTCATTCTAATAGCTCCTTCACACTGGCATGTTTTTATGCTGAGACACGTTTTCGTTACAGTGGTGGCAATGTACTCAGGAACCGCAGAGAACAAAATTGGCTTGGGAAATCAGTACAAGGTTTACTTCAAGTTGGTTGGAGGTCACAGATGTTTTTTTCTGAGGAGACGTTACCACCATCTAGAAGGAAAGATATCATCCATACCAGATCCAGGGTGAAAATCCCATACCATACAGTGTACTTGGGAAGATAAATCACATGCAAAAGTTGGAGCAGACGACGTTACAAAACTTAAAGCAAATTATCTTTAGAGTCTCACTCATCCACTTCCAAGTAGCCAACTTGAGATCTAATCTGTGGGCCCAAAAAAAGAGATGTAACCTCATTATTTCACAAAGCAAAAAAAAAATTATTTTGCAGCCTACTCATCATTCCCAGCTCAGTATTTCCCTTGGGAAGCAATATTTGTAATATTCAGAAGCATAGCTGTAAGGAAGTACAATCCATTTTCACAGGAATCTAAAATGAAGAGTAAGAAAGCAAGGTGGTGCACGCTCACAGGCAGCTCTGGTCAGCATCCCCTCTGCAGCCTTCTCCTACTGATGAATGGGCAAAAGCATCAACTGTACATCCTACCCAGTCGTCAAAAGGAACATAAATGATGCCCACCAGCTAGAAGAAAGAGATAAAGCCATCTCTGTTAAAACATACCACATGGATCATTTGAAAAAACGCAACAGGGTTCCACTTTGCTGCAGTCTAGTCATTGGGATAAGGATCCCACACCAACAGGGAAAAAGATTTTGCTTGTGCCTCTGGAGCCAGCGTACGGGTGGGTTGGAAAGGATGGCTGGTCAGCCCCTCCTGCACTCAGTACTTGTATCGCGTTTCCATGCCAGGAGCTCAGATGCCGGGAGCTCGCAGCGCACCAGCCCATCAGGGATCCCATTAGCAATCGTGTCCAGTGCCTGCGGTTATGGGGCTGAGAGAGGACCATGGCACTGTGGTACAGCAGGTGCTGCTTCCCAGACCTTGGTCGCTTCTGGGCATGGATGCTGGGGCAGAGGGGGACAACACACATCTGGGGCAGGGGCAGATGGATTAGGGCAGCGGGGAGTTGCAGTTTGTGTTGCAGCTTGTCTGACTTGTCTAACAGTTTCCCTGCAGGTGGATGTAACCTGCATGCTGGGGGTGGTGACGTCAGGGTAACTAGGTTTGGGGGGAAGGGGAGAGTTTTGCTGAATTCAGTCTTTACGGCTCTGGCACGTGTATGCTGGCTGAGTGTCTGGGGTGCACACTGGAAGGAGGAAAACGCATCACTGAATTAGTGCTGTGGGCAATTATATGCCAGAGCTGTAACTGAGGAGCTGGGAGGTGGCACAGGATAGTGACAACTGCAGACAGGATTGCCCATTCAGTGTGGAGAGCCCTGCTCCCCACGCTGCATCCCGTCCCTGCCAGCTCGGATCATCCCGGGCACGCGAGGGCCAGAGGTGCCGCACGAAGCCCACAGCACCTTGCTCACCGCTGGGTTTCTTCACCCTTCCCCGTGGGAG
>NW_010513708.1:0-4582 GCF_000687285.1 Phaethon lepturus
GGGCAAGCAATGCAGAGCAGCGACTGATGAAAAGGTTCAAATGGTGGCTGGGAAAATGCTTCATTTTTACTGCTAACTGCAGAGATTTAGAAGGGCTTGCCAAACTGAAGTATTCGTGCCTGAAGGACACATGGAAAGTCTGAGTAAGATCCGATTGCAATATCTCTACTTCTCTCTCCTGTGCTTGTACTCCACCTTGCACCATCGGGGGGTCGTCTTTGCCTTTTCTTGCCCAGTTTCCAGGGAAACTTTGCCCAGTTTCCCTCTGGGAAGGAGAGATTTCTCTCCAAAACCACCCATCCCTGCTCCCATCAAACCTCATTTCCTCCTGTCACAAATGATTCAGTATAAGGAGGGAGACTAGAGCTCCTGGAAGTGCTCACACTATGGATCATAACAAAGAATAAAGGCTGGCACCAACAGAAAGCCACTGGAAAGCCACGTACCAGGTGCCTGGGTCCTCTGGGAAGTGCTCTGGAGCAGTTTGGAACACCTGTCCTGCATATAACAGGAGTTATTTTGCAGAAGGGCTTGTCACGGTCTTGCCTTCACTTGGACTGGCAAAGTCCCATGAACTCCATTTCCAGTGACTTTGGGACACTTGCCTTTCTGCCCTTCTCCCTCTGCTAAACCTCTTCACCTCCAGCTCACTCCTTTCCTCTACGGCCTTTCTGCACCGCAGCAGGGACCCAGGTTCCCCCGCCTCACGCCGAGCTTGCGCGTGAGCAGGGACCGGCAGCTCCAAGGGTACGTGGAGTGGTAGAGTTACATACATTGTTGAGGGAAGGATGTAAAGGGCAGAAGGCCATACCTGGCTATTTGGCAGCTTGCTGCTGGAAATGGGAATTATCTGTGTGGCTGTGGAGACCCATTGCTCCTGTGTGAGGGGAAATGTATGAAGGTGGGGAGGAGGATGACAAATCAGAATAGGAAAGAAGGGAGCAGGAAGCATATTTTTCTGCATTTGGGGATGCTGTGTGTGCAATCCTTCTGAACACACCATCTGTGCACTGGTCAAACCATGTTGGGTCTTTTAAGAGCACTCATCTGCCCTTCCATCTCTCACGCAGGGCAAAACACGTACCATAGAGCTGGGAACAGAGACTCAGAGAGAGTAAATTGGTCATGTTCTGCTGGGATTCACAGGGTGATGCTGATTTTCATTACAGAGCCGGATGGCCCAGCAAGATCAGAACAGCAGGGCTGACTATGCTTTTACTCAGGGTCCCTTTACCCCCCCACCCCGCGCTCTGCTTCAGGGAGATTGCCCTGATTTAAAGCAGCTGAACCTTCAGGGAGTGTATGAAAAAGGCAAGTTTGGAAATGTGAGCAAAACCTTTACGGCTCTGAAGCACCTTTGGACGCCTGCAAAACACTTTGAGATCTGCAGCAGCCAGTTGCAGCCAAAGATGAGCAGTTTTATTATGATGTGGTTGGTGCTATGCCCTTCAATGATTCGCACATCCCGTGGGCCAGATCCTCAGCTGATAAAAGCTGGGGGAGCTAAACTGATTTATGACCACTGAAGATCAGCTGCAGCAAGCCCACATTATACCATTTGATGAAGAGTCTGCTCGCTCTCTTTCCTCTCTCCACTTGCCTTTAGTCACTAAAATCTGCTTCATTAACAAACTCCCCTAATCACCGCTCCTGAGCAGTGGAGCACTTTGCCCAGTGGGGCTCTGCGTGAAGCTTCTGCCCAAGGGTTGTTCCAGCGAGTATAACGTACACTTTAATGACTTTGCTTCTCCTTAGCAAGTTGTTGGAGGATATGGAGCAGTGATTCTGCAAAGCTCGCTGTGCCGGGAATCTCTCATGGGCAGATGGATATTAGCTGTGAATCTGCTCACATCCTGAACAATGAAACATTTTCCTTATCTGAACAGGGGACAGCCTTTTAGCTAAAGGCATTTTGTGCAGAGTCAGAAAGTGAAGGTTAGAGGGATGGTGGAGGTGATACTTCAGTTTTTAGGGGTGTCATAGGAAGAGTTTAGGGGTCTTCAAGGATTTCATTTTTGTGCCAGGATTTGTCTGGAGATTTTTTGGGGAAAAAAAGAAAAAAGCTTCCAGGAAATACAGTTTCCTGTCTGGAAGCAATTAAATTTTGGCTATGCCATGAGGGAGGGAAAGATGGGCATTGAAAAGAGCAGGTTCAGACCTGGAAGCATGATCAGGATATGTGCTCAGCAGTGGCTGTCGATGCTCTCCGCCCCACGGGCTGTGCTTACAGCCCCGCTCCGTCGGCATGGCTGATGGAGACCCGCGCCCAGCCCTGTGATGCAATGTGCAGAGTATAATTTAAGCTGTTCTATTCCTATTCTGGCATGGAGCCATTTGAGACGTAAGAGTCTCCCCCACACAACCCCTTGCAGTAGCGTTTTTGCCGTGGGGAGCCAGGCACTCCCCCCAGGTGCTGGGGGAGCAGCAAAGCTGTGAGGAGCAGCCCAGCCAGCATTATCCTGTGGGCGGCTTGTTTTTCATCCTTCCCACCCTCTCAGTGATGATGAGGCCTATTTTTCTCCCCTTCCATGTGCAGAAATAGCTTGCATTTGTCGTAAATCACCTCGGCTGCAGATGGTGAGTCACCAGTTGATCAAAGGCAAGACCCTTTTCTAGGTCTGAGAGGAAGACTAGATGCTTCAATAAATCATTAGGAGTTGGCAGTAAAGAGAGTTTCCCTTGGGTTTAATGAGAAAACCACTTCGCACACACCCCCCGTTTGTACCCCATGCCCCTTGGTTTGTGTAGTGTGAATTGCAAATTTTAGTGACGTGAGTGGGTATACCTGATTTAGGATCCCAGTTACAGTTATTCCTGGGCATTGGGCAGTAGTTCTCTGCCCTAACCAACAAGCCTGCACAGTAGCAAGGGGAAGAGTGCTATAGCTGAGGGGGATAGATGTGAGTGAGAGCACGTGCTAGGAGCAGGGAATGAGAAAGGCCATAAAGCATCGGCACGTGCCATTCACCAGCAGGCGACAAGATAAGAAATGCAGAGTCCAATGGGATCGGCATCAGCTGGGCGTGAGCTTGACGTGAGCTAGCGTGGTGGTGACAGGGGCTGGGATGCAGGGTGAGGTAAGTCACAGGCCTGTGACGTAGCTGCATCAGGATCCGAGCTACCATACTGTGTAGCTACTGCAAGGTGGGATGAGGTGGCGCTGAACGGGACTGCTCGCTCAGGTGAGACAAAGAGCGTATTGCAAAGACTAAGATGGCGGTGGGGAGCGGAGGAGAGACTGAACCCGAGCACGCATCTGCCAGTGTCGTGCCTGCAGCGTCCCGCCCAGGAGAGAGTACCGGGTTACACGGGAGCAGAGGATGGCGTGAGAGCTGTCAAGGGAAAAGACCTGGAATGTTCCTACATACTCCTTTCCTCTCTGCACGCCTTGCAGGTCTCAAGCCAGCCTCTCTGGGAAGGAAGGGATCAATGGCTCTTGAGTCAGAGACTCTGCTGAAAGCTGAGCAGATGAAGGGTTTGCCATCTGTGAACAAGTTGTTCTGATTGAATTAGGGAACATTTAACATTTACAGATAATTAGAAACAGCCACCCATTACAAAGAGAGCAAAGGCAGCGGAGAGAAAGGAAGCTTTTGAAAGGGGATTGGAAGCTCCTTGACACATCAGCCAGGGGAGCTTTTCAGACGCAACTTCTGAGCATTTCCAAATGCTTTGTGCTCGTTACATCCCCAGATCTTGGAAGCCAAGTACCTATCTCTGTCTCTCTCTTCTGTCCTCTCCATTATTTTTTAACTGCCTTTTGCCTTTTTCTCCCAGCCAGCGCTCAGCCAGCTGCCTTTCTGGGAGATTTTAACGGGGTGTCCCTTTTGGTCCCATACTGGGCTGTCAGCTGTGAAGCAAAAGGGAAGGAAATTTGCTTTTCTTCTCCATGACTGTCATGATCTCCTTGGCCTGGATCTGGGCGGTACAGCCATGGGGAGGGACAGCTCTGAATGCAGAGGCTTCTATGCTATCCTGACTGCTACAGGACAGACCTGGACATAGGGCTGGTTATTATTTTTTTCAAACTAACTTTATTGCATAGAAAGATAAAGACCTTTGGAATAGAAAAGTAAAAAATTTTGGTTACAGATTTCAAAAAAGAAAGTAAAACACGTAAAATGCTTTCTTTTCCACTCCAAAATAGCTTCCCCCTTACAAATTTCTGGTTTTTATTCTTGTGTTTCCTTAATATGTTTTTACATCAACAGTGTTAAGAAAAGCATGTTTCTCATACTTTTCTTTTGAGAGAAAAAGAAACTGTTGAAAATTCAAAATTCCCCAAAACACAAAAAGATATGATTACCTTCCCAAATTTCCTCTGAAAAATAACCGGCATTTCTCAAGCAGCTCGAGCAGTAATTGCACTTACATCAGTGACGGTAATTGCATGGCATCTGCTGCAGAGACTTACCCAAGAGGTGAAGTCATAAAGCTGCAGCTGCCCTTTTGCTGGAAGAAGCCTCAGCGATGGCTCTTGGGCAGCGGCTCCACCACTTGACCTCTGCTGCCAGCACCAAGGGTGACTGCACGGGCAGAGACAGCTGCTGCCCCTTCCCGGCCGGTGCGCCCTGCAGCTCCG
>NW_010513709.1:0-3788 GCF_000687285.1 Phaethon lepturus
GTCCTTTCCAACCTAGTGATTCCGTGATTCTAATTCAGATATAGCAAGAACTTTCAGACATTAGTCCTTTGGGAGGGCAATCTTTAGGAACATGCACAAGGAAACATGAGAATAAACTGTGATCTGGTCCTTGCATCCCAAATTCCCTATGTGCAGGCATTTCTCAGGGTTTTGTGTCTCTTACTGAAAGATGAAATGCTTATGTGCTTGTATCAATATTTTTTTTCTCCACACAAACAGACCAAATATACAGATAGAAAGCAATGGGATATATTCTCCATGAAACTGCACAGCTAACAACAGAACCTGCCTCATTTTTTGTTCACTAATCTTGCTCCAAAATTAGGAGGTGTATCTTCAGCAGGCAAGATTTAAAAAATCACCTTTCCTCGTTTTAGGACTCCTTTGCATAGCAAATTGCACAAAGTTTGAACATTATTTTCGTGTGCTGTTTTTTTGCAGCTGGAATATGTTTTAGAGAATTTAGCCTTGAGCATGTGATGCGGATGCTGTGCTCTTTTTGTCTGTTTGCTCATAGGTTCAATACTTTCTGTGAACTCTACCCTTGAGCATGTTTTCTACTCTGGATGTAGCTTTCTGGTGAAGACAGTTCACTAGAAGTAGTTCCTTTATAATAGGCATGGCAATGGGTTTACAACTGTTTCTGGACATTATGCAGGACTGAGAATTTACTGTCATATTATTGTGACTCATCCTTCTACATCAAGCCCAAGTTTCTTCTGTCCTATTTATAAGTTAAGACCTTACGAGGTAGAGATTTTTTTCCCCATGTTTGAACAGCATCCATTCCTTTGGGTTGTGGTCAACAACTTCTCTCCCATTTATTACTAATGGTAAATAATGAATGTGATAGCATAGCAAACTTGAGGGATAGTATTCTGTGCTTAGTTTTAGGCACTTAGGGAAGAAATGCAAACACATCCATATGCCCTCCCTAATGTAAAGTTGTTCAGCTCCCATAAAGTAAAGGACAATTGCAGATGAACCAAAGGCAGGCAGACAGTATCATCTGAGGAAGAAAGTGTAACTGTTTCTGTGCCTACGTCTTGAGATGCTCGGTCATTTATGGATTTTCTTTGAGAAGAAATGTTATCAGTCCTAGTTTATGAATGAGATCAAATGTATGTTTTGCTAAGGTCAGAAAATAATCAGCTGCAAGGACAGGAACTGAACACAGGATTTTGCTTGGAATCCTAGCCACAGAATCATCTTTTCTCCTAATTTATGTAATTCTGAAAGATCTGATCTCCTTTTATAACACTCCTTTCTGGCAGGGAATCCCAAACTGCATTCCATTCATGCAAGTTTGTACCCTTCATTTGTATTGCTAAAGAAGTAATAAATCTTTTCACCACAAAAAAAAAAAAAAAAGGAAAGAAGGAAACATCATTCAAAGCAAAGCCTGCTTGGGAGAAGAGTCACACTAGGCCATTGCAGAGGGATAGTGGAAGCTTAAGTCAGTCATCCAATGTAGCATGGGGCAAAGTTCAGAAATCACCTGCTGCTCCAGACCCCTGTGTTTTTAACACCAGCATGCACTGCAATATTCCTTTTTTATCTTGAAAATAAATAAATTTCTTCCACACCTTTTGAAAAATGTCTGGCATTTCAAACCTTGGAGCTGAAATCTATCTTCCAAGTCACGTCCCTTGTTAAAGTGTTTCAGCATTCTCTTTTTATAATACCTCTACCAGCAAAATTCTTCCATATGTTCCAGGATGCCAAACCTTTCCTTTTGCTCCTGTTTCACGTGTGTTACTGACCTTTACAAGCTCTCACAGGAGCATTGAGTCAATTACCACCAAAGACTCCCATTGTTCCGAGGAGACTGACCTTTCCCCTTGGGCACCAATTAAATTCTATTACTTTTATTCCCATAGTGCTTGCTGTAATTGGAGCTCTGGCTCTTTGCCAGGTAGAACTTGCTGGGTTTTCATCTCCTTTTCTTTATTACTGAAACTTTGTTTAAAGATAGCAAGAGTGAAAATTTCAAAACATATGTATATACTTTGGGGAAAACAACATAATTTTAGTGAAGCTTTTAAATTAATCTTTCACTTGTCATTAGGAGTATAAGAAAAACCCAAGTGAAAGAATAGATATGTTTCACATGATGACATGGCTTGCTTGCTTCCTCTTCTTTTCTTCCTTCAGCTAATGTTCTCCAATTATTCTACAGCAGAGATTTGCCAGCAACTGAGGGACAAACATGCTGTGGGCCTTGCTAGTACTTAACTTCTGTGCTCTGAAAGTTGCGGGGAAAAAGGTGGAGAGCTGTGTACCTGTCAAGTGTCTTGAGCCTCAAGGCCTGTCTGTTCTTGTATTATAAACCATTAGAAACAAAGACTGTAAATACTGCATTACTAGTAGCACAGTTGCATATTTTGGTTAAAATTCTTGCTGTAAAAGTATACTTTCATGCTTATTAAGTCTTTCTACCATCTTATGTTTCCTCTTTCAGTTGTGATTTGTGAGGGTAGAAGCAGCTGCTGATCTGAGTATGGAGCATTTTTTCCTCTATTGCAGATGTCTGTCTAGAGAGCTAGTCAGATACCTGCCAGAATATGTTTTTTGTGAAAAATCAGTATTTTGAAAAATATGCTCAGGTGTCTGCTTTTTGTCATCTCTTCTTGTTTGGGATCTTTGAGGTTGTATGAAAACTTTGTATGTTCAACCTATTGCTAAACCCTCAACAACTCTTAAGGAAAAAAATAACATGTTATCTTGATATTTATCACAGAAGGCAATTCAGCTTTAAGATCAGCATAGTATACAGGTATAGATGGTTGGGTATAAAACAGACATCGGTAAATTGTCCAAAGATTTCTAAATCATTATGATGATGATGGATTATGACAAATCTAGTGTTTATCAGTTTGCACATGTCTAATTACAAGAGAATTTGACTTGCCTAGAAAATGGCCATGTTGTGTATAAGCCAGTGTAATACCTGCCACTATCTCCTTGTCTGATAACTATAGAGCAAATTCTTGTTCCTTTTGCTTCCTGTTTTTGGTATAAGGCAGTCTGTTTTGGTTGCTTATTCACTTGTTTTGGTCAAGACTTTTAGTGGTCTAGTAAGTTACTGGACCATACTTGGACTTTTTTGTGCAGAATGATTTCTGTGCCTTCATGTCAAAGTCAAATAATCAAGACCTTAATTTACCAGCTGGCATCAAGTAGCTTTACACTTGGTGACTTATAAGTCACAGGTGGTTCTAGGAATGTCTGTAAGACCAAGAATGAATTTTCGCTTCATCTACAAAACTCTATGTGGTACCTTTAATAACTAGAATTATGAACAATATTTTTCCTGGGCCCATATTTTTCCTTTAATGGAATTTGATGAAACATTAATTTTCCTTCCTTGCAGTGGCTTGAAACTGTCCTGTCCCCCCGATGGGATTTAAATGAACCATATATGTTCATTTGTTACATTCAAAAAGCCACAGAGTAGTTTCACTGAGAGAGAACGAGAGATAAACATTTCTTCTCTGATTCAAGGAGGGTCTCAGGTCCTAGGAAAGAGTTGCTTGTGCATTTTGGGTTCACATGTACCTTTTATCTTAAGGTCTCCATCTCTCTGAAGATTCAGAGAACCACTTTTCCATCATCTTCCCTAGAACAAGGCTGCCAATAATTGGAAATATTGACAGTCCTGTGTACCATCCTGGACTTTCAGTGCTTTTTCTGTTTGCTTGTTTGCTTTTGCCAATTCCAGAAAGTTATTTTAGATGTGAATCAGGCTAAATCAAGAGTGGTGGGAG
>NW_010513710.1:0-18329 GCF_000687285.1 Phaethon lepturus
CGGGGGACCGACCGCTGCCCTTCGCGCCCCCGCAGCCCCTCGGGCCCCGGTGCTGCGCTCGGTGCAGAAACGTTCCTGCCGGGGGAGTTGGGCTGCGCTGGTTGTTGGCTGGGCAGCGGACATGCTCTGTCAGCTAAGCACCTACACGGCCCGTGAGCCACAACGGCGTGAGACTTCATTGCCTTTGGGTGGCAAACCATGGGTGGCCATTTCCTTTTTTTTTCCTTGTTATAAAAAGTACTGAATTTCCTTGATCTCCTGGCTATTGCCTTTGGCATGTTTCCAGCACTAGAACTGATTTTTAAATAAAAAACTAGCTGCTAAATGTTTTTTCAGGAGGCAAAGAGAGACAGGCCACCCTAAATATCGTCTTTGACTGCGTCAGTATGACAAAGCGTGAACTGCATGAAGCTGCAAAGGCACTAATTTCCCTCCTCCTCTCTTCTTCGATTCCCTTAGTCTTTACCTTTTCCCAGCATTGGATTTATAAATGTAAACACAACTTGTCCCTGCAGCTTGTTCTTCTGCAGTTGCAGCGCATACGGGCAACAGCACTGTTTGTTTTTGTTTTCCTACATTTTTTTTTCTGATTTTTTCTGATTCCGCTGTGACATATTAATAACAAGCAGGATGCCTGAAGCACTGGTGTCACCGTTAACCCTTCTGAAACATTGCTTTGCTTTCACATGAGAAGTATGTGTGTGAGAGTGTGCCTCAGAGAGGGAAGGTGTGGGTTTTATTCCACCAGTTTATTTTTAACTTGTGATTCAAGTCTGAAAATACAGAATTAAAACCATGGAATTCGGGTCATAAAGATACTGTAGAAAGTTTCTGTGAAATGGCTTCTTTGATGAGAACTTAAAAATAAGCCAAAGCAGAGAGAATCCCTTGGGCACGTTTGCATCTTCTAAACGCTGGCTGGCACCCTGCAAGATCCTTGTAGTGCGGTGACAGTGCTGTGATACAGGGTGCAGTGGTGGCTGCACAAACTGCGTGTCCCCATGGCGACTGCCGAAGTGGCCCATGACACTACACCTTTACCGCGGTTATTTTCCAAGTCATAGATACCGGTAGTGTGGTTTGACAGCTAGTGCGATACCAAGCATCCCGCTCACCGGCTCCGTGCCTGCAGAGCGGCGTGGGCACGCTGCGCACGGCGCTGACCGGGCTAGCGCAGCTCCCGGCAGCCACAGGGAACCCAAGCGGGCCAGGGCCCAGGGTGTGTGTCTTGCTGCTCACATCGATTTTACAGATTTTGCTTAGCTCTATGCTGCCACAACGCCTATAGCAAGGGAGAGCTTTGTGATTCAAGTGGAATAATGAACTCAGCTTGCTCAGCTACTTTGAAGAGCAGAATTTGCAGCATATTTTGGTGAAGGTGTTTGCCAGACAAATTAATTCCATACATCTGGCCTATCTGCAGCAGCTCTGACCTTTCCCAGTTGGTCTCAGATTGAAAGGTGAGAACCGGTAATCAGCCTGCTATGCTTCAGCTCTTGAAATCTGTCCACGCACCAGTTGCAGAATTATTTCCTGCCAGTGGCCAGGTCCTACAGTAGCTGAAGACATCTGTTTGCCTAATACCCATGCAAGTCTGTTTCTGAGATTAATGCCACACTTCACTTGCAGTTTTCCTCCTAAAAACTCCTGACACGCTCTGTAAGTGTGGAGCCGAAGCACCTTTCAGTTTAAATAGGTGAAGATGTTACCTTTATGAATGACAGAAGCAAAACCATTTAGACCAGCACCACATGGAACAATGTGTGACAGTGGGTGTAAGGAGAAATTTTCACCTAAGGATTCAGGACAAACCCTGCTATGTGGGAGGTACACTGGCAGTGTAATGCATGTAACTGCATTAACGTTTTTGTTAAGACCTTCTCTTGGGAAGGGTCCCATAGAGTAAGTTAGAAGGTGGTCTGCCCATGTGGCCTGAAAGGTGCAGACTCAGCTGTGTGAGTGTCTGAGTGTCCTTGGCTGCCACTGAAATCGGTGTATTTGTTGAACCCTTATTTTGCAGTTGCTTTCAGTGGGAACGTGGTGATGCACTATGGTGACGGCATCTGCTCAGCACTTTATGGAACAGAAGAGACCTGACCCTGGCAAAACTCAGAATTATTTCTGTGGAATCTAAGTATTTTAATTCTCATTCTTTGATAAACCCTTGGTTACAGAAAGGTCCTGTATATTTCAAAGCCTTTTTGAGTGACTATGAGATTAAAAAAGTGTGTTTCAACTGTGTGTTATCTTGTTTCTATCTCTTTCTCTAGAAGCAGACCATAGATATGTTGGTAGCTGGTGCTGCAGAATTAGTAAGCTGCTATGTAGTGTCACAAATGTAGGTGGGAAAAGGAACTCTTGCTGTGCTATTCTGTGGGAGTTGATGCGTGTTGTCAGACTGGTGGCATACGCAGTCTCATTTGTCCAAACAGCCAGTGTCAGTGTATTCTTTCTGTGTAGACAATATTGGATCTGTGTTTTGGTAGGAGAGAAAAAATTACAAACGGTCTTCAAGACAAAACCAGAGTTGTATTTTCATGTCCCTCATGAAACCCCTTTCCCAGAGCCAATAAATTGGCTCCCAGAAGAAGAAAGGTTCAGTTAAGGCAAGAAGGTACCTGTTGGGTAAATCTGTAAGACCTGTTTACAGACGGTAGCAGTTCCTGATGAGCTGGCAGCATTGATTTCATGGCTGGTTTAGTACATACCTGAAGAAGAACATTGCTGACCATTTGCCTGAAAGGTTTTGTACGCCAGGTGAATTGGGTCTGTCCATTTGGAAGGCACGCATCAAATAGCAGGCAGTATCCCAGAGGATAGCGTGCTTTTCTTCACTTGCTCTTCAGGGTTAATCAACAGAATGATGGAAATAGCACTCATCCAACTGAAGAAAGTGTCCTAATATCCTGGAGGAAATTATTTGTCTCATAATTTTGGCACATAACTGAAGAACATTTAAAATAAACTTAACTTACTAAAACCAGTAACTTATCCTATAATTAGGACTGTAGGATGAATATAAAAAAGGAATAATCTGGATTTTGCATCATCATGTACCTCAGAATAGGAATATGACTGTGCTCAGCAGCTGTATGGTTAGTTTGCCACTGACTTGCTGTGTGACTTTGGAAGAGTCACTTAAGCATAATTTGCAAATTTGTTTTAAAAAAGCATGGTTTCAATCTCTATATGATGAATTAGGGTTTTCTTTTAATTTTTGTTACAAGCTTTTAATGTGAGAAAATTCTGGGTTTCTGGCTTTTTTGTGTGTTCTGGAGTTTTTGAAGGTGACCTCTTAGACAACTGGATGGATTCCTTTAAGTTCATATCTAAATAGGGCAACTCGGGTGACAAATCTTTCAGACATGTATGATTTTCCAAAAATGTTTGTCTGTACATAGCAAAGCAAGCAAACAAACAAAAACCCCAAGAACCTCAAACAACTCAGCAAAGTACTTTAGTTTCTCAAAAGTTCCGTTGCCACTTTCGGACTGGTTTTGTACACCATTCCTGTATTTTGCAGGCATCAGAGTTTTCTCCAGAAAGTCTCTGGGGCCCTTTGAACATGCCTGAATCTCAAAAGTGAAAAATCAAGCAAATGAATCCTTGGTTGGCTGTAGGACGATGTGAGAAGGATGCGCTGTGCTGGGACAAGATGCACTGCAGCAAGTCAAATTTCAGCAAAAACCATGGGGCCGGCGGATTTTTTAGCAGGGGCTGTGGCGGATTGAAACGAACGTGTGTTTGCAAACCGCGGTCAGTCAGACAGCGTGCAAGAGCAGCGTCCCCTCTGTGCCAGCGGCGAGGGGCCGGCACAGTTCAGCGGACCCTCGGAGCGGCGTGAAACTGCAGTGCCAGCCTTCCCGCGTGCCAGAGCCAGCGCCAGCTCTTGAGAACAGCAGTACCGGGCAGTGTGGCGGACGGCGCGGTGGTCCGGGCTATTGACACCTCGTGGCTTTTCTTCCCGTCACCTGAGGCCGGGAGAGCCGTGGGCTGGGAGGCAGAGCTGGCAAGCCGTTCATCAGCAGCATAAGTGGCGTTACTTAATTTTTCTCGACTTCTACTATTTCCATCTGTGGGAGAGAAAGATAACGTGGAGTGGTGTTTGGGAATCTCCAGCTGAAGTATAAAGTAATGTTATTTTGAAACCCAGAGATCAGAGGAGGAGTGAACTGGCAACTTAATGGTTACTGGATGGGGGAGAATTAGTCGGTGTTTTTTGTAGCACTGGTGAGCCCTGTGCCTTAGTCAGAAGAGGTGTGAACTGAGGCTCACGGGTGATAAGCCAAGACAAATAGTTAACAACTTAAAGTGAGAAATTGTATTGCAAACCCTTATTACTGGCGGTATTTTGTTAACAAGGAGACCGTCCCACCTTTCCTGTCCCCAGTAGATTTTGCACATGAACAAAAAAGCCACAATTAGCAACTTCTGTATGGGCAGGATGGGTGGTTGCAGATCTGCATGCTCTGGAAAGTCAGATGAGTGATAAGATGATACAAGAATGAGCAGCTCATACTACAAAACGTAAAAAATGTGCTTAAAATGTCAGACTGATCAAGCCATTCAGTACTGGGTTATGTACACCTCTGCCCGGGGAAACTGAGGTTTGTCCTCTGTGAGGTTTGTTAAATGAAAACTCTGCTGATGGAGCCTCATCTAGGAAGAAACTTAATGGGCACGTAGAACTTTACACCACTAACAGTTTCATGAAGGCAGTGAAAGATGTTCAAAGATCTTGCTTAATTTGGACAAGGGTAACTGAAATTAACTCTTGGATTGGTTTAATTAATTTGGTAGGGCATAAACAAATTTAGAGATGGCATTGAATTTCCAGTAATGAAGAACAAAGTTATGTCTGCGCCTGCCTTGTCTGGAGAAACTGCTTATATTGAGCTAATTTCAGAGCTGTAGAATTAATTTGCTATGAACCAGTATGGTTTGTCTTGCAGTAACAGGGTCATGTTGTATAAATCCCATCCAGCACTTGGTTTTGCAAGGCTTACAGTTCTTTGAGCAAGGAAATACATTTTCTTCCAAATAGCCCCTCGACATACAGCTGCAATCCTGTGCCTCCTACGACACACACCTAAGGAGGGGCCTGGTCTTCATGAGGAGAACACCACAAGTGGGACTTCTCAGAGCAATCCAGTTTTAAGTAAGCATTAAAGAGTGCTGGGATCACTAAATATTCAAGGCTATCATAGAAAAGCTGGAAGATAGGAAGATCTAATATCCATGATACCTCGTCCTAAGGAATCTCCATCAAAGAAAACCTTTAAAGTGAGACAGCCGATCTTTTTCAGTGTCTGGATTTTGCTTCAGACCATCTCAACCTTTACTTTGGACTGAAAAACATCACGATTAATCCAAATTAAACATCACAACTAATCCAAATCCTTGGCATCAAAGCAAAGTCCCATGTAAGCTGCCACATGTCACTCCAGATGCGTTGGTCGTTCAGTCAAGCGAAAGCCTGTCTACGTTAATGATGTGCAGCCAGCGCTTCTCTGATGCCTTTTGTCCAAAGATCTCCCGGGCTTTATGTCATAGCAGCAGCAAGTGTCGTCTGGCAGAACGATCTGGGTGTTGCTCAGTTTTCATGGTCTCTGGGTTCACCTGTCCCTGAGTCCCGTCACGCTCTTGGAGGCTGTTGGGAAGGATGAAGCAGTCAGGGTTCTAAGGGTCCTGCCTGCAGAGACCCTGGAGTGCCTGGTGGAAAAAAAAAAAGCATCCTTTGTTCTGGACATACTGCCCCTGACTTCATATGGTAGAGGAACTATCTTCACTTGTTTATTTGAGGTAGTTTGGGGAGACTTCGTGAGTTAAACCTCAGGGCCAACTGAGTTGATTACCTGAAATGTCCTTGAATGGAAAAAGAACTTTTCAACCATCCTAGAAATGATTCTTCATCAGAATGGCTGAGAAGGAACCACAGTAACCGTGCCAATTAGACAGTGAGGAAGGAAAACATAACCAGATTAGAAGTACTGACTTCAGGTAGGATCAGGACTCCCAAAACAGTCAGCACTCTTGTCTTTCTGGGAATTACCAGACAACTGCAAGAGACTTTTCTGTATCCTGTAGAAGCGGCATGCTAATCAGCACTGCTAGCACTAGCATCACGCTGTTGCCTTTCTTCAGTGCGGTGGTGGAAGCTGTGTAGATCTTACCTGGATTCAGTACAAGTCTATTCTGTGCAGGTTTCTTCCTCCAACTTGTTGCTGCATGAGACCTGTTTTGTTTCTGGCAAGTCACAAATATATAACATTTTCCAGCTGTCTCTCAGTCCTTGTACTAGCATGCCACACTGCAGGACAGAGCAGGATTATCTCTTGGTTGTGGTAACAAAACATTTTAGATCCAAATTTGTGAACAGCAAAAACACATTCCAGACATTTTCTTATGGATATGAAGAAAATCACACATTTATGTAAGAATGGCTGGCTTTCCACATTCTGCTTATTTAGCCACAGCTTGTTTTAAAATACATGTGAAGATAGTAGAGTGAATTAATTTCTGTGATAACCTTATTGGCTTCACTCGATATGTTTGAGGCTCATCTCAAGGTAATCCTGGGTTCATTGTGATAACCAAAATCCAAAGAAACTCAAGAAATAGTAGTCTTTTGCTCTGTTTGCCTGTTTTCCTACATTCATAAAGCATTCTCCTTCTGGTGAGCTATCTTAGATCTCCATATCAGAGACGATATCCTCTTACCGTTAACGAAATCTAACGCACCGCAGACCACCAATGAAGCCCTATCTATGGGTCTTGCACATGGACAGGAAATGACTGCACTGTGTGCATGGCTGTTAAGAGAAATGCCAACAAAATGAAAATTCATATAACACTGAATGTTACTAGAAATGGGCTCCCAAGGCATTCCAGACTTCTGCAGATTTTTATAGACCATTGCTCCATTTGGCAGTTAGAGGGTAAAAAGGAGGGGTGGTTGAAAAGCTGTAGTCACGGGTAGTTGAAGCCTGAAGCCTTATCTGAGGATGGATAAGCAAGATCCCATTATTGAGTTTTCCTTTGATTTTGAATGAATATATATTTTAGAAAATTAAATTATTTTAAAAACACATTCAGGAAAAGAGTTGCCTATTATTTCAGCTAATACAGATCTGGATTGTATTTTTTGCTTATGGCAAATGGATTGGGCTGGCTTTTTGTTCAGAGAAGAACAGGGCAGTGGTAACTCCCAGCTCCAGCTCTCAAATTCTCGAGCAACAGTTTTCCTTCTCTGTGAATGTGTGCAAGTCAGTTGTTAGGCATCTGAATCCAGTTGTCAGCTACCTCCAGCAGCTGAAGTCTTGCCTAATCTTGTAGGTACCTAAAAGCCACGAATACCTAAATGTCTTGACATGAATATAACTGCTGAATTCCTGAAACTGTTCATCAGTTCGTGACGAAGGCCTAGGAGGATTCTCAGACAAGACCTCTTTCTCCAACTTGCCCATGGAAACCGATACAGAGATATCAATCTCTTGCGTGAATCAAAGCGTATCTCCCCTCCACCCCGACAACTCCCAAAAGCAAGATACTGAGACTTTTTGTGGTTAGCTTTATGGGCTCTCTTTTGTCTTGTCAGTCAAGCGGAGGGAGAAGGTCCTTCAAAGTTCCTCTTCCACATGGCCTGGAGAAGAACTCTCCCCTCCGGGTGTCCCAGCTGCTTCAGCCGGGGGGGAATTCTCTGCTCTCGCGGAGGTGTCAGTACTTACTGGACCGCTGCCTGCCAGGTCTGGGAGCCGCGTCCTCCCCGGCACAGGGCTGACTGGATTACAGCTCCATCTCCAAACCTGGCGGGGCAAGGTGGTGTAGTCCAGCCGGTGAGGCACGGGGAAAGCCTTTCTTCTGTAGGAAGAGATAACGTGTCTTGCATGCTGCAGGCCAGGCGGGGAATTTCAAGTGAAAACTCGGAAGTGCCTAATTGCATCGGGCTTGAACCGTACCTCCCCGCTCTGCATTTCTGCTGGCTAGCTTAGGTTTAGATGGCTTTCTAGATCCCTTGTTGAGCATTCAACCTGTTCCCCCACTGCGGAGGACCCCGCCTGCACACCTCCGTCTGAGCCGTGGATCCCGCCGGCAGCAAAGCACCGCACACTCACACCGCACCCTGTAATAAAGCAGGCTACGTAAAGCCCAAATTCCAGTGATTTTCAGAGTCTTAAGCTCCAGTGTGGTTACGCACTGTAAATCGAGTCTAGCCTCTTACACTGTTTAGACATATTTGAAAATACTATGCTCTCTGTCGCTAAAATGCCTCAAATAACACTCCTCTACCTCAGGAGTGATGAGAAATTGAGTGAAACTATGAGGCGTGAAAATGCTGAGGTAAATAAATAAATACCCAATGAGAAAGACAGCAAAAAGGTGTTTGAACTACGCCAGAAACTTTTATGTGTTTGAACCCTGAGTAGCCCAGAGGTGCCAGACACCCTGACAGAACTCAGCAAACAGGCCGGTGGCCACGCGCGGCGGGCATTTGGGGCAAAGCAGCTGCGGGTCTCCTGTAGACATCGAAGATTTCCACGTGTCCCACCTTTCTGTGCCGTCCGAAGCGAAAAGCGAGTCACTGGCACCTCAGCTGGATGAGTCTTTACGTGAGCTCGGGCTCCTGCAGAGCCTTATATTAAACCCCGGCAAGTCCCCCCCAGGAGGGGGGGGGTACCGCAGGGCTGTCCCGGTGCCCCTGCAGTGGTCCGGCACCTCAGGACGTGGTGTGGGCGCCCATCCCTGGGGTCTGCACTGAAGCGGGGCCGTGGCACCTTCCGGTGCTCCGAGAGCTGCGGATGAACATGGCGGAGACCCGGCAGTTACGCCAATGCACCAGCCAGAGGTGGTAATCGCTCCACTTGTTCATCACTGAGGATCTGGTGATTAGCAGGTGAAGAGCCCACGGAGATGAATTCGGCTTTGACAGGAGGAAGGATACTTCCTACTTCCCTTAGGGAAAATTACACCAGCTGGTAAGAGGACTGGATTTAATTGGATCAGGCTTGTTTTATTGGGAATGGAAAGCAAAACAATAGCAGCTGGGGAGGAAATTTCAGAAATGAAATGGGGTTTGATCAGCAGTTTCAGATACAGTTTAGTAGATTTCTTTTCCTAAAAGTTAATGCCAAGCATGGTACTCCACTTCCTAGCAGTTTTTCCTTTCTTCCTACCGCAGGCAGCGTGCACGCTCTCTTGCCATAAACCCGCGGCCTGAGGAAGGAGCTGAGCTGCTCTGGCTGGTGGTTGATGGGCTCAGTCCTCAACAAGCACAAGAGTTTAGAAGAACTTGGAGAAGGTGAGTTTGATTGCCAGTGCTACGGAATCCATCTCTCAGGATTTGTAATCATTTGCCTCAGAGAGATGATTTTCAGAAATGCAGAGTAGATTGTCTGTGGCTTCAAATTTGTTCTCTGGAAGCCATATGTGATGTCTCAGAGGGCCGTCTCCTGTCTCCAGAGGGTGCTTTTTAAAAATATATTTATGTTTTAACAGCTTGAAGCTATTAAATAGGTAGCGTGAACTGTGCTTTTCATTGTTTCAAAGCAACACCTACCCCGGTCCATTACTGGCGTCAGAAACTGGCACAGCCTAACTGGGGCTTTTGCCAGCTAGCTGGAAAGTAGGCTTTGTCTTCGTCAGCCTGATGCTGGAAGGACGATTCAAGGCATGGATGTAAGAGAATAGGGCCTGCCAGTTTGTATTCTGACAGAATAGATCCCTTAGCCATTTATTTTTATTGGGATCCTTATTGACACTGTGAATAAGAACTGTGTGGGATCTTTTAGACAAAAATCAAGTTCCTTCGCTACTGAGATGAGATGTTGATATATTTTACAGATGTGTGGGTTTGGCACACTACATTAAAAACAATGTAAAATTCTTTGAACTTCAGTTTTAAGGACGGAGCCATTTTCGTGACTTCTGGTCTGTTACATGAAGCTTCACTCAGTAATTCCTGCATCCATCCTCTATCTTCTGTTTGCCTATAGCATAGTTTTGAAAAATGACCTTTACATAAAACCATCAGCTGGTAGAGAATCCTTCATGTGCAAGTTAAACTGCTCCCATGATTAATTATTCTTACTGCTTTTTCACAAGGAACCAGTATTTTATAGGTCTGTTAAATACAGTGCATGCCTGATGTTACTTTCCAAAGCTTCGGAGCAGAGTTCTTTCTTGTATCTTGCTGTGTAGGGTCCCAGTTGTCTCCTTGAAGAGTGGTTTTATACAAAGAGGAGAATATTCCAGCCAGAAAAGCCACCCCCTGAATTAAGACTGCAGAATTCCCGATACGGGATCAGGTTATTGTCCGTGATAAGTCGGATCTGTTGTACAGAGGAACATCTGACACAGCAGAATGTTTGTTCTCGTTCCCCGTATGGATATGTTGCTAGGCCCTGACCCATGGCAGAGGTTTCTTTCTTCCAGCTCCTGCAGCTGCTCAGATCACAAGTTTAAACCTGGGGGAGAACTCCATTATTGCTTCCCAGGCACGAATGTTCCTAGTACTTGGGAACACTGCTAGGCCGCTTCCGAAGGAGGACATCCTGGGTGTTACTGGACACCAGTTCCTTGCATTTCACGTGACCTGTCAGTGCTTCCCCTCTCCTCCTTGACTGCGGACAGCCTTGCTGTGCATTCAGTCACTGCTGTCAGGAATTTTCAGGCAGCTGCTTATTGGGAACAGGAAGCTCTTTGCAACAACAGTAATAGCAGTACCCGCGGTGAGACTGTGAGCGTGGAGGGGAGATGAAAATACGGAAGGGGACATTCTGCACAGCAAGAAAGTGTGACATAGAAATAATACTAATTAGGGTATGAGAGAGCAGAAGTTGTAACAGACTGGCAGCAGAGGACTGCTGGACCCCGTGGAGGACGGTGGACATTTCCTTCGAGTGACGCTTTGTGCGGTCCTGCGCCAAGAGGCGACAGAGCAGTGCCGCGGGTTTGGTGGGGACGCGCACAGCTTGCACTGCCTGCGACACTGAGGGAACCAAACAAGGTGGGTTTTAAGGGTGACAGCAGTGACTCACTGGCTAGTCACTTAACTAGTCACTTAACTTCCCTTGTGTTTGTAAATGTGAGTGATTCATTAGACCAGAACTTAAGCTTGAGTAATTGATAGTAAAGAATGGCAGGTTTCTAAGATGAAATGGACAATGATAATACCTTCATTACTAAACAGAAAAGGGGAGAGTAGCAAAAAGCCCACAAACCATGCTCTGCTGGGACCAAGTTGAATTGTCCTAGTCATCTTTTTGAAATAAGGTCCGTTTTTCTGAACAGGAAGACTATGAAAGGAAATGAAAAGCTAAACTTTACTTGTAGCTTCTTGTACAATAAGTTAGTAGCTAAATCAAAAGCTGTCTTTATTGCTATGACGACATCGATTTATTGATGTATAAAACAAAACCATGATCTCCCTCTTTCTTCCATTCCTTAATAGCTAAGATGTCTCCGGCACACCCGCCCTCGCCACTGCGCCCCGCGCTGCCGCGGCTTGGGATCGAGGAACAGACGCAAATGGGACTGAGTATCCTCAGCAGCGAACGGAGCGGGTGTGTCGCAAAAACACACAAGACACCCTCACGTTCCAGAGACGAAGACGGGCAGAATGGAAGCTCATGATGTCGGCGGCAAGAGAAACAACAATAAATAAATAATAAATAAATAGCTAGATAAACATAGTGGCAAATTTCAACAGCCATCAGAAAGCGTGCTCCCTACCCCCTTAATATGTAATTAGACTGAGCAAAGTATTGTCAAAGAACGTTAGAGGAGCAAAAACTCAACGAAGCTCAAAATAATTTATTGGAATAAAAAGAGCGGAATGAAAAATAAAAGTGGATGCTAAAAAGAGACTAAGTCTCACGCTTCATGGCTAAAATCAACCTAATTAGTAACAACTGTGAGGTTTCCTGGCCTGCTTCAGAATCATCCAGTTCTGGTCACTGAAGCCGCTCACAGTGCCTTAGAGATTCAGAAATTTCACGTAGGACCAGACTGTTTCAGTGAGGAGAAATCACGCAGGCTTGGCTTACCCTGGAATAAGGTCATTTCACTTAGGACGGGGAAAGATATCCCTGCGGGCATACCTAACCCACTGCGGATACAAATCTTTTCTGTCGATGAAAAGACCTTTGCTATTATGTCCAGAGAACTGTTTGTTGGTTTGGTGGTTGTTTTTTTTTCCCCAGAACAGTTCTCTTCTACAAATACACAACAGCCTCCTCTGGGAGGGCCTGGCAGTCCAGCCCCGCAGCCCTTGCTGTACCAGCACAGCCTTGGAGAGGCAGTTACGTCCTTCATCCCTGGGAAGCACTTTCAGTGCCAGTATTTTGGGCGAAGGCAGGACGGCGGGGTACGCGGACCGTAGCTCCACGGGGGCTGCATGGCTCCGCGGTTACCTCCCGCGCCCAAGCAGCGCACCTGAGCCACCTTCGATGGCTTAGGCAACCTCAACTTCAAACAGCCAAAACACCACATCCTCGCCAGAGCTGCGGAGCGTCACAGAAGAGCTAGCAGTGAAGTGGGAGGAAAGATGAAGCTCTAAAGATTTAAGTTTAGCAGAATTTCTTTTATTAGACGGCAGAAGGGGCAGGGGGTAAAATTCAAACCAAAAAGTTTCCATGGGGTTTATTCCCTTCTCCTCCCACTAGAGCTATGATTAGACCAACTGATAATATTTTGCCTTCAAACTTCGCCTCATAAAAGAATTAAACAGCTTTCAGCTTCAGAAGTGTACGTATCCCGTGATAGCGCGTTCATTAAAACAGCCAGAGGCTGCGGTTTGCACAGCGGTAACTGGGACAAGCAGATCACCGTTTCAGATTCTCGTTATTACAATTCCCTTTCAATCAAACAACTTTCTTAAAGTAGCAGAGAGAAAGCAGAAGATTTGCTCCCTTTAAATTAGCCATCGGTCGATGGCGACGGCCTCTCTCTGCAGCCCTTCTCTTGCGTGTGGTCTCCTGGATCAAGCTGCGTTACTTAAAACACATGAACGCAGCCTGCGTGGTCTGAAACGCCGACTGCGGCTGAAACACACACGAAAAACCCCCAGCTGCAGGAAGGATCCGGAAAGTCCTTCTGACTCAGGGCTCTCGGCAGGAGGCGACTTTTTATGATACACACGTACTCCCACACAGGAAAATGAAAATCCCATAGCTGGTAATGGCCAAATCATGTTGCGGTGGAAGCAGGGGCGGCGCGCTGAGCGCGCGTTCCCCCGCCACGCGGTGCGGGGAACGCGTCCGTCCGGTCGGGCCGAAGTGGAACACGCTGATATCCGGAGTCTGCGTGGACTGAGCTACCGAGTCTGGCACTTTGGGCTGAATCTCCAACCGTGGCCCCGTGGACGTGCTCCTTCGCCGCTGCACCGAGACGTGCTGCGACCCTGCACGCTCACGTGCGGAAAGCCAGGGCTTTGCCACAAGTCCAGTAGACCCAGCACCAACAGGAGACTTGAACGGTCTCCTGGTGAAAGAATCAGCAAATTTACCCCGAGGGTTCAATAAACTCTGAGTGCTGTGGACAGTGCTGCAGCTGGCGTAACGCCGTTCACAGGAGCGCGCCAAGCTCCAGTACTGGTCTTCTCCCAGCCACGTGTGCTGGTCCCACGGGGAAGTTTTGACCGATGGTGGAAGGATGTGACAACCCAACAAAACTAGGAGCTGCTTCTCTTAGCAGCCACCTGATGATGCTTTGCTATTTCCATTAAAAACTCCTAAGGAGACAAACTTCTATCATTAATGGAGAACGTTTTACAAATAGAGGCAAGTCCTGACAGTGGCACGGCAGATCCACTGCGGTAATTTAATGACCTCCTCTACTGACAACAGTGAGGCCTGGCTATGTTATATGGTAATTTATGCAGAGGAACTTCCATTCTGCATCGTTGCAGGCCGGGAAGCCATCACAGCTCTTGTCCAGGGAAGACAATTTCAGCAACAGACGGATTGAACATTGCACAAACCCGCCTCAGGTTTTGAAAGACGGTGTATGAATGACCCTGGTTACCCAAAGATCCTGTCACAGCGTGTCCTATCACAAGAAACAAATATGTGTATACCACTCCTTCCCCTGTTCTCTTCCCCAAGGAAAGTGAGCCCAGGTACAAAGACATAAAATCTTAAAAACACTTTGTGGTTTTGCTTCCAGAGCTGTTAAAAATAAGTTTAGGGATTATTAGTTTTCCAATCTTTAAAGCTTATGCTAGCTCAGCAAGCGCGTTGACAAATCCCCATTTTCTGGACTGCAAAGCGGATTCAAGACCATGAAGTTGTATCCCCAACTGGAAAAGCAAGAACTCCTGAACTGTGCAGCCTCTTCTCTTCCCCACACAGGCCACCGAGAGAGCACAAAGGACTGGGTCCCGTTAGACCTGACTGGTTTGCAGCTTACACCGCAGGCTATCTATCCACGCTTCGTTCGCATGCTACCGGCACCCTTTGAGGTTAAAATCCCATGAAAATTTTTGAATTATAAACTACTTCGTCTTTGCCTTCTTTTTATTTATGTGTGTGTACGAATCCTCTCTTTACTACGTTTTCTCAAGGTAAACTTGAGTGTCAATTAGGAAGTAGATGTTTGTAGGTTAAAAGGTTATCTGAACAATCCCAATACTTAACCCTCACATCTGTAGTAAATCCATGGCAACTTTCTGTGTAGCAGTGAAGAAAGAACTGCAGAAGAGGGAGTAAAACCAGTACCAAAAAGCACACAGCAAGAGTGACATTTGAAGAGGAAGTGGTAAAGCTATCGCCCCAAGTCCCCTGAAAACACCACTTTCTTAAAGAGGTTACAGAAGGAAAGAGCCTGACACCCTCACATACATTTTTCACTGAAAAGCTTTCTATACTGCTCATAACGTTTTTATATTGGAAGGGTAAACTTTGGATTTCACTTCTCAACGCATATATTTAAATACAAAACTGGACGCCTGGCAAGTTTGCCGTTACTCCGGAAGGAATCAGAGCAACAACGAATGACAGCGCACCGATCAGCGCTGTTCAGCCAGCTTGTTTCTAGGCAGTTGGCAATGCACACACACCACAGCAGAGCAACCACTGAAGGTCCACCAGAGTTGTGCGTTACCAGTCATCAAAGCGCTGAGAGTGAAGAAGTGACAGGAAGTTTAAAGCCAGTCTGTTACAACTTCTTCTGCCGGAAGGAGCCTGGGGACGGCCGCGCATCGCGCGCTGGGTGCGAGCCAGCGGTGTCAAGCTGGGGAAGAAGGCAGCCCTCGCGTGGGGTGACGAGCGGGGGACGACCTGCAAGCCGGCGACGCGCTCTGCCCGCTCGGAGCGGCGCTAACGGGGCCTCGGCCGCTTCTGGTTTTGAGCGTTGCACTTCCAAAAAGTGGAGAGTATTCAACAGGTGAACGGAATGTGGTCTAATAAGCGTGACTCCTAAGAGAATTTGACCAAACTGGAACTGCCTTTTCTTAAACAAAAAAGGGAGAAGGAAATGGGGGAGGCGTGTGCGAGGATAACACAATTTAAAAGTACTATAAGGCTAAGAGCAGAGGAACAATCTTTTGCCTTTGTCCATGGCACAAGGCTCAAAACATTATATCCTTAAACTGCAGCTGTAAATACTGAGATGAAGTGCCGGGAGGTTGTTCCCCGCTCTTCAACCGCACTAGGGCTAAAGGAGCACGGGGTGGAGCAGGCTTTCCCGACAGGTAGGTATCTAAACTCCTCGTGCTGCAGAGGAAGCAGGAGGTCCCTACTAGTCCCATTCCTCATTCTTAATTCAGAGTTCTTAATTCTTAGTCATAACGCAGAAGTGGGGGGGATAATCTTGTCGTGGCCCCGCAACGTGCGTCATCACGTTTTCTGTCACACCTGATGTGTCTGATCAGTTACTGAGTCCAAAACGATACTGATGCTACAAGAATGTACAACTTCTGTGAGATACCATGGATACTGATGAACATCTTCATAGTTTGCATTTGTGTTTTACTAATACCTTCCATGTGAAGCTGTTTTCCTAACGGCTGATTTATTAGCGAGTAAATTGAGGCTTGCATATTAAAAGACCTGCCAAATATCACTTAGGGACCAGAATAGTCTAATAGAGTTATAAAGTCTCTTTTATTTTTTTTACCAGAAAAGCTATCTTACAGAGTCCTTTTAATTATTCTCTAGGATGGAATCTTACAAGATCTGTAATATATTGCAATATCAATAGAGCTCTATTAATTTACCCGCCGTTAAACTCTCTGTGAACCTGCCATGGGGATGCAGGGATTCGTAAGACTCCAAGCTTTGTTCTAACGGCTGTCGTGCTAAACCGTACGTTCAAAAGATGTATTAAATGCTCAGCAATCCAGCTACCGCTGATATTTTAAGCTGAGAAAAATCGGTTTCAGCCTCTTTTCTATAGAACCCGGCTGTTGTATTCAGTGGTGGCACATATGTGTTGACCTCTTTCTTCCTCTGAAGCCATCGCAGTAAGCACCCACCAGTAACGCTCTCCATACATAAAAGCTGTCGTTTCAGACCTTTTTTTGTGGCTAGCCAATTGTTTCCAAGTCATCGTTAGCCATTTCTATGGTAGAAAAAGCGAATTTATTTTAGCGCATTTTGAATAGACTCCACTGACATTTGAGGTGATGTATGTATTGGGAATTAGTAAGTGCTGTGTACTACGTATAGCAGCGTGCCTGGCGCCCTGAGGCTCCATTGACTTTACTGGGAAATTACAACTTCTTGAACAGCAGAAGCTTGGCGAAAATTTGAGTGACCTTTATGACAATGACTCTGCTGAAAATTGTCTTAGCCTGCGTGTAACCTGTATGGGCATTGCAGCTGAACACGACTGCGAACAGTTTAGCTTAATTGTAATATGATTTCTTCAAATACGTCCTACACAGAAGATGTACATAAATTATGTTACTAAATGGAAATCCTTCCGTTAAGAATGCTTGACAGGAGACTGGCACACTTACACACTCAAAAGACATTTTGGGGAGCCTGTGTTTTCGGGTTTTATTTTTAAAAATCTATTAAACTGATCTACCAGTAGAAATTAATTTCTATTTTAAACATAACTGGTTTTAAGTGGGAAGCCTGCACTGCCTTTTAACATGTGCAACAAACAGTTTGATTGCCTACTTGAATTCTGTTTTGCACAAAAATATACCTTTGGAATCGTATCCCCACGCTTCTGATTCCGTAGAGTAGAAGAGCTGCTCCGAAGCGACTGTAACAGCAGCTTGCACCAACGGGAAGCTGCGAGTCACTCCGAAAGGGGGTTTCCATGAAGGAAGTGGCTGAATCTTACTTATTCTTTGTGAGTCCATGTAGCGCGTATAAAGAAACTAGATACAACATTTGCAGTGCCAGGTCTATCCAAATTCACCTATGCCTTTTAATGGGATATGGCAAGTGCTCAACTCAGGCCAGTGAACTGTGGTCATTTGCTAACAGAGTTGTTTCCACCTCGAGGATCTCTAGCACGTACCGACCCGAGATCTCCCTTAGAAAGGTGCATTTCGAGAGAAAACATCTGGACAGTGAGAGATCTGAACGCTGCAGATTTATGAAACGGAGAACATAACCAAGGTGAGAACAGCGTGCGATGAAAACACTTGCGTGAGGATCACATCACATCACGTCACGTCACGTCACATCACATCACATCACGTCACATCACATCTGCATTAACTTGGCGTTGTTTGGTGCTTTGAGATTGCTGGGTGAAAAAATTCGTGTCTCTACAAATAATTTTTCAGGGTGTTTGTACATGAAGAATAGTGAAAGCAATATAATGATTCAGGTGATGCTTCCATCTGTGCTTCACTCTTTCTTAAAAAGGAATTATGTGGACAGAAATACTTGACTCCTGCACATGGAAAGACAACTGGAAGAGGGTAAGAAGTGGAAAACCATCTGTGTGCTTCCACAGGGAACGTGAGGCAGAAGAGGGAAGGCATGTGGGGCTCTGAGGATTCAAAACTGTGATACTACAAGAAATTTCCGTTCTACATCAGGCACAACAAAAAGAGGAGCTGGTTCAAAGAGAGATTTAGCTGACGTCGTGACTGCTGCCAGACTTCTGAGCAATTCTGAAAAAATTCTTAAAAAATTGTTCAGTACCTTCGCCTCCATTTTAAAGATAGAGAGAAAAGGGGAAACGACCATTATAAATAATAAAAAAAAAAAGTTGTAAGATCTTTCTTGCTTTTTAAAAAAACACCGCCCGCACGTGTGAATGGTTTTGGAGTCTGCCTGCATTTGTTCTGAGTTTGAACTCGTCTGTTACAGCGGGATTCCTGTTCTCGACCGCAGCTTCTGCAGCGACGCGAGGGCTCTGCAGCT
>NW_010513711.1:0-9330 GCF_000687285.1 Phaethon lepturus
ACTCTACCCTGGCTGAAACCAGGACACATCTGTATTAGGCAAATTAGTAGAATCACTAATAAAGGAATAAAAGGACAGGATTACTCAATTCCTGGATAAATACAATCTGAATTGGAAGAGCCAGCATGGCTTTTGCAAAAGGACATATTATCTTCCAAACTTCTGAAGTGGCCAAACAAATACCATAAGAACAGTTTTTGTCATTTCTGCTTGACTTGCGGGTCAGTGTCTCTGAGCATCTGGCTTGGAAACAGTAAAAAGTCATGAAGGGAATGAAAAAGGACCAAAATAGGGGTGGACTGCAATTTTTTAGTCAAAACATTATTTTATGGAAAATGTCAATTTGCCAAAGCCAACTGCAATGCAATGGAAGGTTTTTACAATAGGTTCTGAAGCCCTATAAGTTGAGTTTCTGGTCAATCCAGAATGCCTCACCATTTTATCGCAAATGAATGCTCATATCACCATTAAGTTATTGCTTAGTTCTAGTATAAAATTGACATTAAAAAGAGGAAAACAGAACATTTATGAGCTTCAGATTTTACAAGAAAACTATGTCCTCATCATCGCCCAGTCCTGAGTCATTAAGCATTTTATTGCAATTTAAAGCAAAAGAGATCTCATTTCCAATCACTCTTATCCTTCTGGATCAACTATTCAATCAATGTCTTGAAGTACCTGTACAAATCAGCTAAATAATCTTGCCCACCATTACAGATATATTTGCTATTATATCGATCAGGTCTCACAGGGCCTATCAACATTTTCCAAATAAATCAGGCCTACAGTCTGAAAAGTCAGCAAATTGGGGCAATAGCTCCCCAAAGCAGCCATACCTTTTTCAAACAGGAAACATTTGTCTCAATTATTTCCCCTTCTTTCTATTTTATCAGTTTGCAGCTCCTTTATCCTACTGCCACAGCTCTACGTGATTTAACATTCATGCTAGAGAAGCTGCTGCCTATAGGGCATTTTTCTGACAAGGATGGAGTGTTTTTATCTTATCACTTTAATGAGTAAAAGACCTTACAGTGCATTCCTCATTCAGGGAAAAAATGCAGACGTTGCTCTCTTAAAAAACTACACGAAGTCCCCCAAGTCAAAACATTCACAGCAACTATTTTAAATCATCGAACCATGTAGGGTTAAAAATTCTTTTCTTGGTCTTACATAGTTGCATGTGTAAATTAGCATTTGTTGATGCCAGTGTCAGGGTTAAGCATATGGTTCTCTGGATACGTTACAGTATAAGGAAAAACATGAAGGGCCGTCTGCTTTTCTCCTTTCTGGGGAGAAGGAAAAAAAAAAAAAACAACGATCATTTCATGCCAGCAGATGGCTACAACTCATTACTGTGTAAATTTACAGCATGGAAAGTGGAATGACAAATTAATTAGCATTTGCCAGGAATGCATAACAGAGAATGATATGATACGTGCTCATGCCATTTTATTTCATGTCACATTAATCGAGTACTAGCTAACTGACAAAATGCATTAAACTAACCATAGCTTTTGCTAGCAGTAGTAGATAAACTGAAAATTTCTCTCACACGGAGATTTTATTTCCTTACTGTGACAGAGGAGGTAGCTGTACACACACATGCATCTCTCTGGCTCCACTTAATGACTTGCTGTACTGTTCATTTCACTGTAAACTACTTTCAGCCAAGGTTACATTAGGCCTTAGCCCAATAAGTTTCTGATGGAACTGTAGCTCACTCCTGTACAAGCAGTATTTTGTCCCCTCGGCATTTGGCTGCAAAGGGGAGCTCTCTTTCTCTGGGGAGATGCCAGCCTGTGGGCAGGCAGTCCATGCAACAGGAGGGGGTCACGGTTCGGCTTGCTGTGAGGGAATCTCACAGCAAAAAAACGACATAAAATGTTTGTCACACCTTTAATGAATAATTTTTAAAGACTTAGGTTACTGGCAACAGTGACACAGACACTTTTAATGTGGACTGGAGCTTCTACAGCTCTATCAACTTTATGAAAAGCTGGGCTTTTTTTCCAGTATGTCTAATAAGGACCTTGAAAGTGAGATACTGCAAAATCCTCAGGCATCCTGAAAAGCAGCTGAGGCATAATGACTCATGTCACTTATATGGCATACAAGTAAGCACAAATAGCCAACGTCTTAAAAAGCACTCTGATTTGGAAGATGCCACTTTCTTTACTTTGCAGAGCCATGCCTCAAATCTAATACAGCTACACACCTGTGCACATGTAGCCACTGAATAAAACCTGGTGTTTGCAGCAGTGCCACTCAGTGTAGCTTGTGCACAGGGGTAAAAACAAGTTGTGGAGCTGGGCATCCTTCCTCGCCACCCCTGCTGTGGCCGCCCCAGGCAGATGTTACTGCACCAGCTCAGCCCCAGGCTGGATTAGCCATGGCTGGGTTCAGGCTGCCCGAGGAGAGGTGCCGGAGGTGGCTGAGGCATACCCAGTTCAGCCTACTGAGCTAGCAGGGCACAACTGGAAATCTTGCCCTTGTAGCCTGCTCTCCATCCTCTTTTACTGTGGGGAAGTGGGAAAAGAAAATGTGCATTTCACTAGAGCTATATAGTGACTCAGAATTGTCTAAGGTCTGGTAGGGTAGCAACACTATGGTAGCAGTGGTGTTGCAAAGTAATATCAAGAAGTATTAGCTAACCAAGAGGCAATAAATGGCATAACACATTTGAAATTGGGCCAGCTAAAAAAAACAGCTTAGTTTGTACAATTGCTCTGATCACTTCTATGGACCTTTACATAGCAGTTTCAGGATCAGTTACAATTAGGGCACCAGATGAACGTTGAATCTATCCCAGTTTCTATAAGCACATCTTGTTGCTTTATTTGTTGCTGGCTGAAAAATGACCTGTCAGTGAGCAAACGCTAATATAGCAAACTGCTGTCATAGCCGGGACCGTGCGTCATTGGGTAAGACAGAAAGACAGCACTGCGCTGCCACACCACAACTATTCCCAGTGCAACCTTGCTCTGCCTTTCTGGGATATCACAGCAGCACAGTTTTTCATCACTCACTTATCTACACTGTCTAAACGTTACATTGATTTCCTCTCTGCTAATCAAGGAGACAAGCACACCAGGAGGCAGCTGTGAGCTGTCCAAAAGGTGGGATGGAAAGAGAAAGAAATTTGTTTTGCAGTGTTTATTTTAAAAAAGATAAAGATAACCTTCTGCTTAATACACTGCTGCTTGAAGTTTCATGCAGAGAGCATTCATCAGTTGGTTTCTAAAGACATATGATCTTCTAACAGAAATGTAATTCAGCTGCAGGGAGGGACCTTGTGGGACTGGGTTATGACAGGTACACATAAAATAATCCCTGCGCTGGTACTGGTGAAGAGCAGCTGGTTACAGAGCAATCATTGGGAACTGGTCTTATTAGATACAGCTGAACAGTGGGCAATTAACAAGAAACTATGCACACACACCAAAATGGTTAACCTAGTTCCAAAATTTTTATCAAAATTGCTTGATGGAAAAGAATAAATATTTATCAACTTAATAAAATATCCAACATAGTAAATTTGTATTTAACAGAAATACAAGTAAGAACTAGTAAAGTTCTTATTTATTTCTTATGACTCTCCATAGGTGCATATTTCCAGTCAAGGACAAGCATGACTTTGAATAAAATTTCCTGTTGGTTAAATGGGAAAGGCAGCAGCTAGAAATAATCTTCCCCCCCAAAAAGCAGAAGTAGCAACGCCTAGTCTTCTATGCGCTTGTACCCTTTGCTACTAGACCCCTTGTCTTTGTAATAATACCACTGTGGGACACACACCCCTTGTGATATGGGGTGAGTGGCTACACGTGCTGGAGTGGTGTGGCAGGCGGGTATGGAAGCAGTGGCTGGTGTCCTGCTCCCAAACTGAACACAGGGGAGCTAAGCTCTGCTCTCCTTCCCCTCCATTTGGGCCCTAACTGCAGTTTTTCTTCTACTGAGGCACTAATTTTCACAGCACTGGTAAGTAATTTGCTTTGAGTTTTCTATGTCTCTTAATTTTTTTTTTCAAGTTCACTAAGAGTTATTAGGGAGGTCAAACATTGTGATTCCATAAGCTTATTTTCCTGGGAAAAAAGCAAAAAACCCCACCAAAACCAACAGGATTGCAATCAACATATCTGAAGCCATGAACACAGAAAATGGACACTATCAGCTCCTTTCCCCATGGAAAAAACTGTGGTCAAAGGATTAGGAACAATCAGATTTTAATTTTTTTTCCATTCTTCTAAAATTATACCGAAAGCAAGGGATCTCTTCACAGCAGCCCATATCTAGATTGTTTAAATAACAATGTGTAGGAAGTATTACTGCTCAATAAATATTTTTGTTTGTACTTGGAAAGAAGGCTCATCCACTGGTACCACTGTCAGATGCTTCTGCACAAGTCAATTAATATTCACCTGTACAGGTGATTAATAACAAAGCAGAAATTTAAACAACCTGTACTGAACAGAAACATTTTGAAAATCAAGAACAGAAACATTTTGAAAATCCCTGGTAGAGGGATAGATGTTGGCCAACCAGGTTTTTATTTCACTGATGCTAATTTTTCGTAAATTTTAAGCATAATATCCAGGAGACTAGAAACCCATTATATTTTATATACCCATTATATTCATGCCAATGCTCACATGGTCTGGCCTAGTTATAGGTAAGAAAAATAAATGCAAGGCAGGAAGAATGCAAAGATTGTTCGAACAGAGAATTGGAATACAAATAAGCTACTTAGCATGGTCTATGCAAAATAGCTGTTACTTTGTTAATGAGATTACAAGTCTGTTTGATAAAGGCAACCACAGCTTCAATACACTTAGACATCCTAAGGCACTTGAATTAGTAACACACAATGTGCTCATGAAAAAGTAACCACTTTTCTATATCAATAAAGAACACGAATAACGAATTAGAAATTGCTGCAGGGATCTTAAAAGTCATATCCACGGGGCAGTCGCTGCATGCAGTGCTTCTGGGGAGGCATCAGTTAGGCATTTGGCAGCAAAGCCTTTTCCATCTGCCGCCGCACTTTGGGGAAGTGAGCCCTTCCTAAAGGGCTGCTCATCACCACCTCAGTTCAACTTGCAGGCTATGCCACATCCCCTTCTGGATGCCCACAGAATAAACTCAATCTGAAAACAGATCTGGTTTAAAAACAATCTAGTTAATACCTTTCCCTCAAAGCCCAGAAACAGCTTATGCAGATTTTCAACTAGATCAATAACTTGAACCTATTTACCATGTGAAGACAAGAACGGTGCTAGAAAAGCAACAAAGTAGGCACCAGACAAAAGTAGGAGGAAAAAAACCCCAACCACAAAGTAGAAATTGATATAAAGTCACTACTCCTAAAATGTGCAGATGATCAAAGGCTTGATGCTAAGTAATAAGGCAAACACAGCAGTTAGGCTGTGTGATCTGGATAATTTGTCAGAAGTTGGGTTTATTACAAGAAAAAGCATCGCAACATTTCCAAAGCAAATTTTTACATCTAGAAACAATGTTAACAGGTCATGCCTAAAGATTTTCCTGGAAACCACAATCCTGAAGATGACTGAGACCCAGAGCAGGTGTGCAATGCAGTAAGTGCTTCCAAATGCTATAGCAATCACAGCTAATAAACCCTTCTGATGAGTGAACAGCAGAGCAGCAAGTGGGAATAAAGACACAATTTTACATTTAGGAGTTTCACAGGTGACACTGTTACGAGATTGCAGCCTTTGGTATGCCCACATTTCAAAAGGGAGCTTCAAAAATTGGAGAACAAGCAGAAAACCTGCAAAGAAGTTTCAAGGACGGCCAAAAAATACTACTATAAGGAATTTAAAGACCAGTGTGTGTAGTTTAACAGAAAAGAGATTGAGAAATGACATTGCAAGGTTTTGACAGGGGAAAAAAATAACAGGTCCCCAAAGTTTCCTTAACCCACTGAGGAAAGGGTAAGCAGAATAAGCAGCTAGCTAGAAGCAGAAGAATGGCAAGCTCTAAACCAGACAAAAGGCGAGTGTTTTGCATCATGAAAAGCCATGGAAAGGGACAGACAATTCTCCATCCCCTCATATTTTCAAACCAAAGCTAGATGATTTTGGGAAAAAAAACCTTGAACAATCAATTTATTGGATTCTACAAAGGACATGGAAGGAAATTAAATTGCCTATAATAATAAAAATATTACTACCCGATCTAATGACCTTTATTGAATTTAGGTTGAACAGGAAATAAAAGGATTTTGGTGTTCCAGCAAGGAGATCCAGGAGAAAGATGAGATCTAAATGCTTATTTAGCATTTAAATTTAATAAAATTATTACACTTTTCAGGAAGCCTTTTAGCTTGATAGCCCAGGAAACTAAAGCCCTTTTTCCATTCAAAATATGTCTCCTGAGCAGTAGACCCAGATTACCAACATCCCTCCTGGGCCAGGGGATGCCTGTGGGAATATCCATCCACATGGGGCCAGTTTCAGCCTGGGCTCAGGGAGAAGCAGGAGTCTGCACCCAACCTGCTGGCCTGTGTTGGAAGTCTCTGTTCTTACTGAGCCCTGACAGAACTGCCACCTCATCTTTCCACCATAATTACAGAAGTATTGATATTTTTTGAAGTTTCAGTCTTGCAGCAACCTTTTCAGTGTTTTCCCTGAGAAAGAGCAACCTCAGCTCTGTGAGTTCAGCTGCCATGTATGTTGGCTATTTGCCTTTATGGAATGTGTACAACCTGATTACTGCCCAAAAGGCTCTCTAATACCTGCGATAACTAGGTTTTTTGTTTGTTTGTTTACTGTGGTTGAGTCGTCACAGGCAGATTTTACTCCTTCCCCTCAGCTCCAATAGGTATTTTGTTGCCTTTTTATATTCCCTAGTAAAGACATCTAGAAATTTTAAGAGAAATTTTTCCTTTGGAAACTGCGATTCCATCAAAGTATTCAACAAGAACATGTTGCTTAACACACAGACACACACGAAGATGAGAAGTTAAAGTAATTCCTTCCAACAAGTTAGGCACGATGCTCACCTTTTCTAGTGTTAGTTGGCAGGTTTTGGAAATAAAAGTCATTTAAAGTTTGAATGAATTCATTTGTGTTCATATTTTATGTAAATAATCAAAATTATACAGCTGAAATAAGAGTTTTACTGGCTTTAAAATTAATGTTCCTTAAATTCCATTTCAGAGGAAATTAAGTTTCTGATTCAAGCCAAAAGGAAAATTTTGAAATGGCTGAATTTCCTGTGAGCCAGAAAGGGAGCTTTCAGCAGGTCTGCCCTGTACCATGGGGCCGGCAGCACTGGGGCAGTGACGAGCAGTCGGTTGCTTCTTTCCAACTGGTGAGAAGTCAGCACCATTTTCACAAAGCTCACGAATCCATCTATTTTCCCAAATACACCCGAGCTTCGCAGATCATCCAGGAAAATGTATGTTCCTGCGTTACTAATCCATGCCTGGCCCAAATTGCCCAGTTTTCCTTTGACTGTGGTAGACGTGATCGCACAGGAGAGACACGCAAGGCATTGCCACTGCAGACGGGGGCTTGCCGGGGTGCAGAAGCCCCACTTTGTGAAACACTGCTGCCCGGGTGGCAGCGGAGCTCCCCTTGGCTTTGCGCACATCCGCCGCCATCCCAGCCAACATGGGTAGAAAATGAACTGCCCTCCCGGTAAAAATGTGTTTACCCTTGTTTCCACCTGCATTTGTTCTGCTTCAATACAGAAACTTGCTTTACACGTCTGCTACGCTGACCAGCCATTAGCCAAGTTCTGTTCCTTGCGTAACTGCTGTGGTCAGAGCTGACACCTGCCATCTCAAAAGGAGACTGTACTAATGTGGAGTGTTTTCTTATTCTTCCTGGGCAGAAACCAACCATTTCCAGGCTGTCTGCTGTCTGTCCATCAGCTGTCTGGCCCCACGACAGTCAGGCATGAGAAACAAGGCAGCTACATACTTCAGTATCTCCCGTGACTCGCATTTCACAGAAAGAACTAATATCTCAGGCACACAAGGAAGACCAATTAAAAAAATCCAAGAGACTCTTTTGCCCTTGTATGCAGGTATTTAGTTCCCATTAATGTCACTGTAAGCCATGCACGTGCATCGAAGACAAACACTCCTCTGGCTTGTTTCATAATGTCACAGCACTTGGAATTCGATCACAGACTTCACTCTTGCAGACCGAGCTCTCCAACTGCTCAAGGATTTTTTTTTTTTCCCCTTAAGAACACCAGTTAGGAAGGAATTATTAAAAGGATCCAGAAAAGGGCTCATCAAAATATTGCAACTGTTTTGCAGACTCGAACACTAACATTCATGAGAGCCTAAAAAAAAAAAAAAATTGAATTAAGTTTTTATGTGCAAAAAAAAAGTTCAGGGAATTTATTGATCACAGCCAACAGGTATCTACGCAAGGAAGGAATAATCTGGCAACAGATGGGCCTATAATACTATTAATATCCGCACTACCTGGCTTTTAATACATGCTTTTCATCAGTAGATCATAAAGCACTTTACAAATATGGTCAAACATCTAGTGGGAAAAGGCAGAATGAGATGTAATAGTTAGAAGCCAAAGCCAAACAAATATAAGCAAGAAATAAGGCACACTACATTTGCTCTTTTATCAATCACAACAGCAGGTGATTAACAAAAACAGGAATTTGCCTGCAAACATGATATTCTCCATCACTTCTTGTCACAAAGGAAGGATCTCATGCCAAATATGTTACAGTTCAAATAAAATTACAGACTTAAAATAATTAGTAGGTGAGGTTGTTTGCCTTTTGAACATAGCAGGTGAAGAAAACAAGGTGAACATAGAAATACCTCTTTCCCCTGAAAATCTACAAATCCACTGCATTTCCCATTAGCTCCAGCCTACCCACCTACCCAACTAGTCAAACAAATCTTGTAGTACATCCTTCCTGGATTCTCAGAGAGAATTGCTGTCAAAATGGTAGTTTCCACCTTGAGATCGTGTTTCATATTTGGTAGGTATTAAACAAATAAAATCCTTACCATCTCTCAAATGCACACGAAATCAGCCAGTTTTTGTCCATGTCATAACAAGCTGTTGAAGCCACGAACCTGCAATGCTTAATGCTACATGATGTCTCCATTAGCCATCAGATTTGATAAGCCAAAGACTGAATGTTCAGGTAGACTAACCTAATCAACAACCTGAAGCACATGTCTGCTGGAATTCAAGCACACAGGCAGGTCAAACAGTGAGGTTCTGCATTGCCCCCAAGTGAAGTCAATGAAACCTGCGTGCAATAGCACTTCCAAGATGCCAAGTCTACTGACCAGTTGCTTGCAGAAAACTGAAGGTGTAGGGA
>NW_010513711.1:9361-15468 GCF_000687285.1 Phaethon lepturus
ATCTTTTTAAACCAATCAATGCATCCTAGACACTGTTATGCCATAGGCTGGTGACCAGATGGGAAAAACTGAATACACGGAACACCTCAAACACACTTACTTGAATGTTTATAAGGTTCTTGAATTCTTTGGCACCTCTGCCCCCCACAAATCATGTATTCTCAACTTTGCTAAAAAAGAAAGCTTCCCGAGTTTCACTGTTCTGCAGCTGCTCTTTGGAAAAAACGCTGTTGGTACAAGCATCACTTGCTGCTTGCCTCCATGGTCTGGTCTGAAAACTCTTCAGAGCAGGGACAACATGTATGCCTGTGTGGTTTGTATAATGGGGTCTTCACTCTGACTAAGCATTTGAGATCTACTGTAAAATTAATAATATATCTACAATATATCTGGAAAGAAGGTGCTTATTATTTAGAACAGCTTGTACAACATCTGCAGATGGCAGAATCCATATTGCTCAAAAGGTAGCAGCCTTGCATATTGAGCCCTGCCCAGCCCAACATATCCAAAGGTTTCAAAGCCCTACATTACTTCAATATGCACTTTTAAACTTTGTCATTGAGTAATTTTGCAAGTGGATTCCAGTCCTACTAGGAATCATGGTTCTATACAAACAAACCAAAGTCCAAAAAGAGATAATAGCCTGAGCAAAGGGCGGAATGTGGACGCAGGGAAAAAAGGAAGAAAGCAGGATAAATAAGGTCCACACTTGGAGATCTGAAGGATCCTGGTCAGCACAGCTGTTGCAGAGGAAAATGAGCCTAAGTTACCTAATTTCGGTGTTTGTGAAGGAGCTGCCTGGCTGCATTCTCTTTGCTGGGATCTTTATGCCTGTGACTTTACTCCTGCTGCTGCTAATTGCCTACTTCAGGATCAAACTGTTAGAAGGTGAGTCAGGACTCAGGGGCAATGAGTGGGCAGGCAGACAAAACTTCTCATACAACAAGCTACTGTTAGGCTTGTACTGTTAACTAAACTGAAGAGAATTATGATCTAAACAATTTTCTGAAGCTGTACTGCAATTTTAGACCATTTTGCATTTGAAAAATGTTACAAGAACTTGTTTAGATCTTGGATTGAACCCTCACTTAAAACTCCATAGTTTTACACCCCGTACTATTTTTTACTATTCTAAACTATAGAAGAGGCAACCAAAATGGAGAAAAAGAATAGAGTGGCTTAAGTACAGGTCATTTTGCTCTGTGCTTTCATCATGTAAGTCTTCAGTGAGACAGGTAACAGCAGTTACACCTTGTAACTGGTTGGTGATTGAATACGTGTCTGTGTTCTTTCAAAGGTATGTATTTGCTTTTACTTTCATCTGCCATGTTACCTTTTCTATTATAAAATTAGCTTAAACTCACTTCAAAAATCTATCTTCAGAGTAAAACCAAAACAAGAAACCAGCCCCCCAAGTAAATGCACAGTAAGTGCAACACACCTAGGTACTGCAAACTGAGGCTGCTTGCAGAGCCTGACTGGTCCCACACAGAAAAGACTCTGGGCTACAACCGTAGCAGGCAGGGAGCTTCTTTTAGAAGGGAAACCCCTGTATATCAGACCATCCAGTTTTAATGGGATGATCTTCATGCCTTCCAGGTTTGTGTCCCAGCCGTGGGCCGAATCTGAGGTGCAGCAGCAGATTGACACGTGCGCTGCTCCCATTTTAGGCTTCCAGCTGCAAAGGCCAGCCCCGGCACACGTTCAGATCCGAGTCCTCATTCTTTCCTTCCTTCAGCCCTTCCAAAACATGTTGTTGCAGACATGGGCTAAGCTTGTTCCCCAAATTAGCTGCCTTTGAATCTTTGTCCACGGGGAATGTTGGGGGAGCTAAGACAATATTTCCTAATTTCTCCTAAATCTAAGACTAGATTTCCTCTGTAAACTTCTGGCACTTCTTTGTACAGCTTGGTGAGAACCCCCCGCCTGGGAAAACGGTCCGCAGTGCACGTGGTACAGGTTTCAGCTCCAGCAGCTCACCCATGACCTCAAAAGCAGAGACTCAAGATAGTGCAGGCAGGACAATCCTGACCACAAGGCTCTGCAGATAAGCTGAGTCATTCCCCCTCAGGTGGCCCGAGGTGCATCAGCCCAACGGGAGAAGGCTAGATTGACTCAACAGTGCAAGGCTAGGGAAGAACTCTTTCCTAGATGCCAGAGCAAGCACTGTAATCTGTACATTCATTAAGCTTGCTCTATCCTGCAGCCTTCTGAAATCCTGAAAACTGGACAATTTAACACAATTCTAAAAGTAGAAAGGTCACACACACCCTGAAATGTAGAATTAATTCACTTCCTATTTTGTATAATATCTCCAGGCATGTAGACCTGAGGCTTTAACAGAGAGTAAGGGTGTCTGTTTGCATACAAGCGTACACCACAAGTTACCTTCAGGCTGCTAAAGCTCAAACATTTCCTGCTCAAGATGTGCTTTTCAGACGCTGAATTAATCAGCTAGGGAAGCCTGTTCCGCATGCCTAAGCCAGCTCTGCCTTCGGTTATAAATTATCCTTAGAGCAAGGCGCTGACAGTTTTTCACACACTAGTAAACAACAACCAAAAAATGGTGTGGTGCCAAAACATCATACAGTTCAGTATCTACAAGGGAATAAGAAGGCTAAGTATTGACAGCTTTTTCTCGAAAAAAGTTGAACTGAGAGCTAATGAAATTATTGCATTCCACTGTGGATAAAAGCAGGTATTCTCCCTCTCAGCAAATAATCATCTCTGTGTCTGTCTGTGATAGTTAGACATTAGTTATTATGAAATAATACTGAGATACTACTGACTTATCCTTACCTGGTGATGCTCTTGCTTTTCTATTCCGGCTAGGATCAGGCAAAACAGGAAAAGCAGGTGGGTTACAGATCCCATCAGTTCAGGTATTTGGTTGAGGTTCAGACAATACTTTCCTTAAGCCAAAAGAGCCCACCAGAACCCCCCCCCAGAGGTTTGCATTCATGCTGCATGAGCAACTGCTGAAGCAAAGATGCCTGCTCCGCTTCATAGCAACTGCTTAACCAAAGTGGCCTGCCCTGTTTCATAGTGCCCAAATCTTCCTTAGCTGCACTTTCTGCAGGTCTGTAAATAATATGCAGAACCAGATGTTAAATCCTGCTTCTCTTAAAGCGCAGCATTTTTAGTTTTGGATTTGTAGCGGGTTTAAGAAACGATTTCCTAAATTTGCTGAGATTAGCAATCAAGGTTTTAAGAGAGAGTGGTGAATGCAGTAGTTGGCAGACTAATTTGCTAAAGGAATATTGCTTCTGTACCTTTCCCTTTCATAACTGAGAAGGATGCTTGAAGGAAATCACCTGGCTGTTCAGTGCCTCAAGGAAGGAGATTCTCAGTTTGCAGACCACAGGTGTTCTGGCTGGGACTCTCAAGAGGATGTGAGATGAATTCCTGTCTACTTAATACTTGAGGCATCGCAGTCCCAGCTCTACCTCCAAGCCCTTCTTTTGCTTGATCTGAGACCGCCAGCGTCCAACCTATCCCTTAAGCCTCCAGCCAACTCAGACAAACCATCCCCAGCAGCTCTCCCTGCCCAGGCGAGAGAGCCAGCTTCAGCTTAAGAGCATCAGGTGAGCAAAACAACGAAGCACAGACAAGCCTGACAACAGACTCATTCAAATGCCAGCACTCCCTCTCTGATAAACCTCAGAAATTCAGTAGGCTTTAGGTGCTTTTTTCCTTAGATGTCTTTTTAGAGAAAAACAAACAAAACCAAATTTGTATTACCAAAAGCAAGGCTGCCTTGTTTCACTGTCAAATAAGCATTTCATCTTTCTCTGTGCAGCAAGAGAGAGTCTTGATGTAAATACATTAAAACCCACCTTAGTATTATCCCTGCAAGATTCTTTAAAAATACAACTAAAGCAAACCAGCATACCTTTCCCCTGAGCGACAAGGGAAGCTAATATCCAGTGACGAAGGGTTTTATGCTGAGCTTTTTCTTTTTCTCTTTTTTTCTCTTTTTTTCTTATCTTTCTCCATCCCTCTCCAAATATTCTCCAAGCCTCCGACAACACCGTCCTGTTCTGAAGATGCCAAGAATAACAGAGATTATTTTGCTGTTCTGTTTGTCGCACAGGCACCACTGTGAGGATCAGGCCAATGTGAGGGGCTCGCATGGCACTGCCACAGTAAGGCAGAGCGCGAGTTGCCAGTACAAACTAACCGCTCTCCTTGCTGCTGTTTAAGGATTTTATTCTGACTGAGAGCTGGTGGAGGCAAATGAGAATAGAGTATTTCTTCTGATGTCAACAGCTTGTGTCAGCACTTCACTGGGCATAGGCACAGTCCCTATTCCACACACAGAAGACTTTCTCCTAGGAGCATGGGAATACCAATACTAACGTGCTACTTAGGCAACCTTCAATAAGATTAGCTCTTACTAATGCACGCCAGCTCCTTTTCTTTATAAAAATTCATCATGGGAAATTAGCGCATTGCTCTACAACTACCTGAAAGGGGGCTGTGGTGAGGTGCGTGTTGGTCTCTTCTCCAAAGTAACCAGTGATAAGACGAGAGGAAATGGCCTCAAGTTGCGCCAAGGGAGGTTTAGACTGGATATTAGGAAAAATTTTTTTACTGAGAGAGTGGTCAAACATTGGAATAGGTTGTCCAGGGAGGTGGTGGAGTCACCATCACTAGAAATGTTAAAAAAACCATGTAGATGCGGCACTTCAGGATATGGATTAGTGGGCATGGTGGTGGTGGGTTGATGGTTGTACTTGATGATCTTGAAGGTATTTTCCAACCTTAATGATTGTGTGGTTCTGAGATTGTTGTGGAATGTTGTGTTGCTGGGTTTATTTTTCAGTTAACGAGGAACTGGCCATGGCAGAAGACCCTGGAAAGGTCCTCCTGAATTACCATCGCCAGTGGCAGAAACCCAGGAGATCTGGACGAAAAGAGAACAAATGCAAGAAACGAATGACATTTCAGGGAGCCTCGCATCTCAGGAAGCAAGCTTAAACTCAGTAGTCAGCTTTGCAGGTTTAAAAACAGCCAGCTGTAAATAAATACCAGGGAAGAACACAAAACGGAGGGAGGAAGCTAGTGCTGTGCCATACAAATGAAAGAGCTGCTGCTGTTCAAAAAGGTCTTGTAACAGTTCTGCTTTCTCACAGGAGGCCAAATAAGCAGGACTTTATTCAACTCATGTGACACCAGAGACTGTATCACTTAGTTCCCTTACATGACACGGGATTTGGGGGGAGGGAAAGCACCTTGCTCAGGGGCCCTTCCCTGGCCTACTGAGAGGAAAGCTATAGAACCAGCTCCTGAGCGAGCTGAGCTGGCGTATACAAGGCAGGCAGTCTTACTAAATTGAAGATGCATAAATAGCCAGTTCGTATCACGCACCGACATCTAGGGATTTGAGAAGGGTGATGAAGGGGAACTGACTTTTTCTTATTAGCTTGTACTTCAAGAAAGATGGTAGGTTTTGTAAACTGTGCTTCCCATAGAATTTGGAAGCAAAATATAACAGTGATGGGAAACAAAAGGACTTCTCTCTGCTGACTGACCATGTCAAATTTTGAAACTATGAATACATTCAATCAGTATCTGTAAAGCAGTTATTACTCTAGTTTAAGGACAAATATACGGTTTTCAAACAAAAAGTAGGAAACCTTTTTTTGTGTGTGTGTGTGTCATTTGTCACGCATTAAAAAATCTTTTTTCCCCATCACGATCTTTCGTGCACCGCAGATCGGCTGTGGCAGACGGCCCGCAACAACGCAACTGGAACTGTTTGAAAGTACTGTCGCCTTTTGGCTTCCCCGTGTCTGACTCCCAAGTTCAAACCCAAACCGAGGAAGAATGAGAAGAGACTGTCGATCACCACTGCCCCGACGTTTACTGTCCCTATCTGCTAGCAACGGCTGGCTGCAACTGCCCTTCCTTACAGCCGTTTGTCGTTCCCCGCCCCGCAAGAACAGAGCGGGTGACGCCTCCTCTGAGGTCACGTGTGGTTTTGCACAGCTCCCGTTCTCGCGGTGTTTTTATGAAACGACTCAAAGGAGTTCTGTGGTGGGCACGCGCAGACTCGTGCGGACGGCTTGTCTCAAACACCGCCCGTGGAACTCGCGTGCCCGCCC
>NW_010513712.1:0-8634 GCF_000687285.1 Phaethon lepturus
TGTGCTGGCTGGGCCTGATCCCTTGGTTGTTTCAGAGTACTTTTCAATTTTTAGAAGAGGTGATCGAGGAGAAGCGACATGGCAAGTGCCTTTACCATTTTGCAAGCTAAGGAATTTGAACAATTCTTCAGAGTAAACCTGCATCTGTTTTCTGGGGTCTTTCATCAGCAGAGCCCAAGCAATAGTCTCTCTCCAAAAGGCCATGCTGATGCTTAAAAAAAAATAATAATTAAAAAGCAAGTGCCATGGAAAGCCTGCAGTTAAAAGACACGTGACAACTCCAGCATCTGATAGCCACGGAGTTGTTAGACTAATAACCACTCCCTACCCAGTAAATATTTCTACAAAACACAGAGTAACTGTCAAACTTAGTTTGAAACCCCTTGGCTGTTTTCAACCAATTAAAATGTACGCAGAACATTCACACAGACCTTGTTTCCATAGAAAACTCAGTAAATAATTGATCATAACAATGACAAAGATGAAATAAAGAGTAGTTGGTGCAGACGGGACTATAGAGCTCAACAGGAATGGCAAGTTGGTTTCTTTGCGGTGGGTTCTGTTCTTTTTTTTCATTTGTTTTTAAGAACTAGGGGAAACAATGTGGTTTTACTCAATAGATAACTACAGAATGAAGAATCATACAACGCTGCACTGTTACTCTAGTGTAGCATAATAGAGATAATGCCCAAAACACCAGGTCTCAATGCTTTGCTTTCAGCTTCCTTTGAAGCTTAAAAAAGTTTTAACCAGAAACCTGATGTCCACACACAGCTAGACACAAACAGCACTACAACAGATGCAGCATGATACAATTTGTCTAAATTTCTGGGACTCACTTGCACATCTCCTTGTTGAAGACATACACCTAAACAAACACAGAGTCTATCTTGTACCTCAATTAAATAAAGTAGAAATATTGCCCAACCGAAAATAAATTTGTATAACATTAAAGAAAAGCACCCTGAGAGTTGCACACTGTTTTCACACTGTCAGCTTTAAAAACACACTTTTAACAGTATCCTAGAAGATCCTCCTCTTTTCAAAACCAATGCTGCACATGGCAGGAAGAGGGTGTTACTTAATATAAACACTCAAATTCAGCTCTGCAGTAACAAGTTTGGTTTTTATATGATGCTTACAAAGCTATAGGCATATTAAGCTGAAAATATATTCAATCTTTCTCTACATCTACTGTACTGTTTTACATTCTATACTGATAAAATGTAATATGTGACAACAACATTAAATGCACAGTGTGCTTTGTAAGCATCTGAGGTCCAGAATGGGAGATGTGCTAGGTAAGATACTCAATAGAAACTTCAATCAAAAGAGCCTAAGGACACGGAGGGAAATGACTCATCTCCCACACCATGAGGTAACAGGCCAGTGCCTAGTGAAAGAAACGAGGATGGGAAAGTCAGGACATTTCTCATATTTTAGGTGCGGAGGGGAAAATAACTCAGAACAGCCTTTCTGACCAGCTCTAGCAAGTGTCTTCAGGAGGACGTATTACCTGGAAGAAGGATATAGGATACAGAAGGAAGATTTAGCTTTAGGGACTCTCTGGGATATGCCAGCCCAGGTGCAGGACTCATTAGCCACCATCACAAGCTAGTTAAGATGCTGAAGTAGCTAACAAAGAATCTTATGGTAAAAAACAAACAAACAAAAAACAAAGCCAAAAAACACCACAACAAAAAGCCAACTTAAATCTAAGCATAACTCTAAAAAAACCCAAACCAAAACAAAACATTTTGATGTGTCATCTTTTTAGAACTTTGAAAACAAACTTTTCCTCTAGTGGATCAAATAAACATATTTTTAACCCTCAACCTTTACTTAGAACCAGTATGACCTCAGGACATCTGGTACACAACAAGGCAACTCACCGCCAAGGACATGAACGATTCTAGTGATGCTCAAGTCTCAGGTGAATTCAAGACTTCTCAGAGGGTAACAGCATGCTCCCTTACTAAACTCTATGGGTCACACAGAGTTTGCATGGGTCATTGCAGGGATCTGGGTGGAGAAGGCGTTTGTGTGTTGGTACTCAACAGTTTACTCGAAGCGTCTCTAAACCTTGAGAGTCCTTAAGGAATTCTGCAAGGAACATGAAGTTGGCATATGAGTCATCAAAACACAGGGCAGGAGTAAGCTTTTAAGTTCAGCTACAGCCTGATTTGAAGCAATAGAGATGCCATTTTACTTTGGTGACCATAGCAAGTTGTGCTATATTTTTGACCAGGATCTACATGAGTTTTGCCTTGAATAGTTATATGTTTCCAACCTGTCACTGCCATAGTCCAGAAATGGTGGTCAGTTTAAAAAAAAACAAAAGGGAAAAGGGAAAAATTTTGCTTTGAAACAACATTTGTATTATAGATAAAAATCATCCCAAGGCCTACTCAGAAACATGAATGTACATTGATGTACACTGTTGAGACAGATGTAGATATGTCTTGCTTTAGTCATATTTAATTATATTTAAAATTGCTCACTGAGGGGAATGGCATAGCAGTCACAACAGCAGGAAAACTTGAGGGAGGATTTCCCACCACGCCCCTCAATAAGAGTTTTTAGCGATGATTTGGATCAACATTTGTCTTGAGTACCAAGTTCCTTTCTGGGGTACAGAAAATAAGCACATACATTTTTCCTCTACACAATAGCTAAAACATTTTCTAGAGGAACTTAACAGGTGTCATCATCAAATCCCAAAGTACTTTGTGTAGACCAGCTGAACACAGAGTACTGTTTAATCTGACAGAAGAGGAAAATATCCAAATTCTTCTATTCTTGGGGTCCACACCATATGCCTGGCAGAGAGCAAGCATGTTAACACTCACTTAACACACTCACGGCACGTAAGCAGTGGTTGGTCAGTGACAGCAAATTCACATCCCAGCTGGAGCTACCTCCTCTCCCCAAGAAGATTCCCTCACTGCTAGTCAAAACCCTCCTCTGATGCTCGTAACTCGATGGAAGGCTTGTCCCAATGACCTTGAAAGCTCTTTTCATCTGGAATTATAAAACCTGGAGTTACAGCAATACATGTTGATAGAGGGCAAAGATTAAAAGAAGAAGAAATTAGTTGGTCATCAGAATAGGAGGGTAAGAGTTGACCAACTGCCATTCCTTAAAAAAAAAAACACAAAACAAAACAAAAGCAATAGGGTCATCATTAAAGCAAGTCCCAGGACAAAGATAAAAGCAGTTTTCAAGATTTTTGCAGTATGTAGCGGTGTGGGAAGAACCTAGGCTAATATCCAGTGCAAATAACATCATTGAGACAAAGTTCCTGAGGCCCACAAATTCCCATGGAGATAACTGCCATGAAGATGTGATTTAATTCTTGTCAAAGACCTGGTCTACAGAGGCCCCTGAGCAATACCAAGGAACCCGAGAAAGGGCTGTTCATGCCCAATTAATTGGACACAAACAAAGAAAATATTAATCAGAGAAGGCACAAGAAACCCAAGGAAGAAGAATGGATAAACCCCAGCTTTTTTTAGTGCATCTCAGTCCTCTACATTAGTGATTTTCTTAAGTTCTGACTGAAAAACCTTTTATCCAAGTAAGCGTACAATCCTGCTGTCAGTCTTCCCTATTTCTTGGCCTTATTGCTGCATTCAACAGAATTACTAAACCACAAATTATGTATAGTAATGTACATAAACTCTTTGTGGGAGTAACATTTAAAACTGGGGAGTAATCATAAAGCAACATATGTTTCTTTTAAACCAGGTTTTTGTTCAGACAGTAACAGACATTGCCATAATGCTTCAGCTACCTGTATCTGAAATCTGTCCTGTAAAAATTGGATGCTTCAAATCATTAAGACACTACATATTGCAGAATATAAACCAGAATTATGTTCACTTGCCAGCTATTTATACTATGTTGTAATTCTGATGCATACACTCCATCTTAAAACCACATAAACATATTTGGCATTGGAATAAAAGGAAAAAAAGTTTCAGCAAACTCATCTAGTAATACCGATGAGATCACATTAAAACAAACAACCTCCTGCCAGACAGATAAGGGAACTATTAGCACTGTTAGACTGAGTCATAATGGATTCATCTGATGAGAAGCTAAAAACCCCAGGACTTTGGAAGGTGATACATAACTGTCCACCCGCTAAACATTCAGAACAGCATCCCCCCAGGCAAGAATTCACAGCATTGAACTGACAGTGTTGAAACATGTAGCTATTCTGGACACTATGGGTTTTTTTCCTCATCCACACTAAGGCAAAACTATCACTATGATCCAAACACGAGAAAGGCTTACCTTAAACACAACCCTTTATCTACCATGAGCTCTCAGGAACTCATTGAAACTATACCCCAGAAGGGCACCAGTTTGATTTACAAATGTTCATCCACCTTTCTCCTTCCCCCATTCCCTAGTTAAATCAGATAAAGCAAACCCAGCTGAGGCTAGAGAGAAACAGAGCCACCAAGTTGCACACAGCTGTCTCTCACCATGTCCCACCTCAGACCCAGGCTGGTGGGACTGGCTGCAGATGCCTGCAGAGGTGTGTGAGGAACAGCATGGATGAATACACCCTCTTGAATTTTTAATTTTTCAATTAAGTCCAAATTTCAGGATTTCAGATTGCAGCACCTCTTGCCTCCATTTTTCTCCATTGGAAACTTTTACAATACACATAATGAATTTGGAAGCCGCAGTGTTACATGGCAAAGTCAGGTCAGTAAAGGGCTAATCCTGTCCATAGTGGGATGACCCCCTCCCTGAAGAAACCCAGAAAAGCCATCTCCACTTCCAGAGCAAGAAAACACCCGTTAGCAGAGGATGCAGATAAGACATACCTGAGCATATTTATCATGAGTCCCAACACAACTTTGGCATTTCAAGAAGTACAGTGATGGGTACAAAATGTACAAGATGGGTAAAACGGAGAATAAATCAAAGAACTGTGAATTCAAAGATAAGCAGTCGTATCATATGACACTGCTGTAAGTAGTATACTTCCACTTAAAAACAGTTAGAAAATAGTATCAATATTCAGTGCTCCCAGAAAACATGATCTGTTCGTACAACATATAGCAAAAAAGAGTTTGACAAGCTTACATGAAATCTGGTGTGAGATGACATATGAGACTTATCCTGCCAGCAAAAAGGCTTTTTCCTTGTAAAACTGTTAAAAAGAGACAAGCAAATACAGCCGCGCTGACAGTCCTCTCTCAGTCCTGAAGACGACAAATACACATTACCTGCTGGCATGCAAGAAAACCTTATGTGCGGGGGCAAAAAGGAAAGTCCATTCCCCAGTTTTCTCTGGCCCTCAATTTTTTTTACTGTTGGGGAGTAGGGGAGCATATTTAAAGCCCACTGCTTTAAGAAACAAGAAGGGAAAGCAGAGCAATAAGCAAATGGCTTTGCAAAATCATCTCAGAGAGCTTGGCTATGAAGCAAGCAGACTGAATTAAAGATATGGGAGCGGAATTTAACTATAAATTTTTTGTCGTAGCAGGAAAGTGAAATAAAGAAATATTCTCCGTAGTTTGGCGGTTATTTTTAATACTTTTAAACTGGGTTTCTGTTTTAAACATTCAGCCCAAACCTACGCTGAACTGAGACACAATGCAAGCTTTCCACACCTGGAACAGTAAGAAGTCTCCATGCCTGTTTACAACACTTCAGCAGGCAGAGGAACCTGCTCTAATCACCTTTTCTTTAAATAATGCATTTTTTTTTTAAATCCATCTAGCATCATTTACTGATCATCAGTTGTCAAAATCCTGAGGCAGATTAATTTCTTTGCACCAAATGGATGAATATTATGGGGGAGAAAACAAAAAAAAAAATCAAGCAGTGTGCATGTTTCGCATGTATTTAACTTGAACAGTGACATCCCTGCATAATAACCCTGTATTTCATCTAAAACAAACTTCTAGCTCAGGGATTGCAGGTAAGAAGTGAACCCAGACTTTGCTACAAAAGAACCTCAACGTTTCTCAAAGTAAATGACTCATCTCTATGCATGCTTTCATGATCCAGCACTTTCTAAGCAATTGACTTGTCTTTTCAAAGTTGTATCTTCCTGAGGTTTAAAAGTGATGTCTCATGAGGCCAGCAAAGACAGAGACATATAAGCACATTCAGACTGCACATGCAGAAAATTAAAGTGGACTTTAAAACTCTGTAGGATTACAGTCCTAAGAATGAAACAGTCATCTAAACCTCAAGCTTTTCACAGGAGTCATCTCTGATGGCTTTTGAAAAGTTGTGAATTACTTTATGAGCACACTTAGTGATTCAATGAGCTGTCATTTTTGCTTTGTCTTAACTGCAGAGATCATACCAGTTTCATTTAAAGATTTGAAATTATTAAAGAAAACATTTATGAGGTTACTGGTCTGTGCTGCTTTTCATCACCAAGCTACATACCATCTCTCATAATTTGAATTTTTCTCCTCTCTTTACATTCAAGCAGTGAAGAAAATGGAAGACAAAGCATTCTGACTTTAAATCTAGGTTTCTTAAAATAATAATGGAAAAAATCCTAACAGTTACAGAAATTTTACACAGAGGAGGTGAGAGGCTTCATCTGAAGGTACAGACAAGCACAAAATCCAAACCATTCTTTGCTGGTACTAAGTAACCATGTAAGAAATTAGGAGGGAATATAATTCCAGTAGAACTGAATATAGGATTGTGCAACATATGTTACAGCTTGATTAACAGCTTAAGGATATCACTGGATACAAAACATTCCATAGGAAACAACATATCCTGACAGTCCATCTCCAGTGCTCATGCCCAAGAGATATGGCATCATTGTCCTTGCAGCTGGCTCCTCTTCTTCTCACTGTCCCAGACTATGGGAAATCAGCAGGTTCTTTCACAGAATCATTAAGGTTGGAAAAGACTTTTAAGATCATCAAGTCCAACCATCAACCCAACATCACCATGCCGATTAAACCATATCCTGAAGTGCCATGTCTACATGTTTTTTGAACGATTCCGGTGATTGTGACTCCACCACCTCCCTGGGCAGCCTGTTCCGATGCTTGACCACTCTCTCAGTAAAGACATTTTTCCTAATATGCAGTCTAAACCTCCCGTGGCACAACTTGAGGCCATTTCCTCTCATTCTATGGCTGGTTATTTGGGAGAAGAGACCAACACCCACCTCACCACAACCCCCTTTCAGGTAGTTCTAGAGAGCGATAAGGTCTCCCCTCAGGCTCCTCTTCTCCAGACTGAACAACCCCAGTTCCCTCAGCCGCTCCTCATAGGACTTGTGCTCCAGACCCCTCACCAGCTTTGTTGCCCTTCTCTGGACACGCTCCAGCAGGAAATATGTTCCTCTGTGAAGTCCCACAAGATTCTGCTGCTGCTTAAACCTGAGAAATTTTTCCCATGTGAATTATTGCTTTATGATTTGCCTTAAAAATCAAAAGCCTAGAAGGAATTTAGGCTGTTAAAAATTAATGAACAGAGGCCTTTTAGCTCTTACTTTATACTCAAATATCAAGAGGTCTTCCATGAAGGATTTCATTAATTTGAGCAGAATTGATGGAAGCTGCCCACACAGCCTCTCCTTGCCAATTATACGTGTACCATAGTAATTGTACGAACACCTGCTCCCTTCCACATGATGCCAAAGTAATGCTTTCATCCATGACTCTCTGAGCTCAGATGGAGAAACACTCTGATATCTGTACCTGCTTGCAGGTATATGCTTGTTATTGAAGACAAAAAACTCCCCTAACCCCCAACATACATACACACTCTGCACGCTTATATGTACCTGCTTTGATAATAAGGACTTGAACAGGGAACTTTATCTTTCGTATTACTCAAATAATGAAGTTAGGGAAGATGTTTCAAGAAATAGGTATTTATGCTTACCATATATAATTTAAGAGATGCATTCACAAGCTATAAGAAGATCAATGTAGAGTTATCACAGAAGCAGGAAAAAAAAAAAAAAGAATCAATGTAAACACCCCCGATATCTGTCCCCCAAACCAGCCAAACAATACACATAATTATCTTAATCAAAAAAGCATTTGTGGATCATTTCTCCTCCTCCATGTTTCTGTCCCTCCCAGCAACACCCACACAGTAGCTACATATAGCAAAGCAAAAAATTTTCAGGACTGTTTCCACTGCAAAAAATTTTCAGGACTGTTTCCACCTGTAAGGACAGCAGGCAAAAACAGAGGTAAAAATAAAGCAATAAATAGATAAAACAAATTTATTTAGAGTAGCATTCCTTCTTTCCTGCCAAGCCATGAACTTCAGTGCTGGGTTCTAGGATCCCTTCTATACCTGCTGGGGAAGAAGAAGAAAGCAGCTGCGCACTCCCTGGGCCAGTCCACAAGCTGTGCCTGGGAATATGCACCACAGCCACGGCACTGCCCCTCCATCCCATGCACGGGCCTGGGCGCAGTGCAAGTGCACAGCTGCTAGAAACTTCCTTCACTACAATTACCTCTTCCTGCTGGAATACATTCCCACTCTGAACGTGTGAAATTGGTTGAAAAATGCCCTTTGCAAGTATACCAACTGCAGTATAATAATTCTTGCTTGGGACACCGGAGCAGCCAGCAGCTGACACTCAAGCACTTCACCCGTCACTATCAGCATTCC
>NW_010513712.1:8665-9922 GCF_000687285.1 Phaethon lepturus
GACAAAAACTGACACCCAATGTACAAACATCAAGTCCTACAGATCCTTAGCTGCAGGTGGGCATGACTGGTGAGGTAGCTGACAGCATCTGCCATGTAAAAACGGACACACAGAACTTAAGTCTTTCAAGTTTGGGCTACACAGAGTTTATCTGTCCTCTCCATACCCAGCCAAACAGCTCAATTTTTATTCACTCACCGGAGATGCCCAGTCAAAAGATGTTAGTTCTGCCAACTGGGCTCCTAAATACAGACTCAGGAAGACACATCTCAAGGGCTGACATGATCTGGATCTGTCACTAAGCCTCCTAATTCCCTTTGAATTTCACTCCAATTCAGGAAACCTGCAGCTAACCATAAGCAGGTGCTCATGCCAAACAGAGGGGGCAGCCTTCGTGCTTTGCATGGGATGGCTTCTACACTGGGGAAGAGCTGTCCTGCAGGACATCTGCAAATTTCCAATTGAAACTGAGTACTTGGGGAAGAATGTTTTTGTTTTCTCTCTATTCTTTTTTTTTTTCAGCTGTCTGTTCCAAAAACCATGGTGTTAGGCTGGAAAAAGAAGTGCTCAGCTTCAAAGCTAAATTAGTATGACTGCTAGTCATCAACATAAAGCAGACAGCAATAATGAAGACTACTAAATGCCAGTTAGTCAAGAATCATAGAATCATAGAGTAGTTTGAGTTTGAAGGGACCTTCAAAGGTCATCTAGTTCAACCTCCCCTGCATGAGCAGGGACATCTTCAACTAGATCAGGCTGCTCAGAGCCTCATCCAACCTGAGCTGGCATCTTTCCAGGGATGGGGCATCTACCACCTCTCTGGGCAACCTCTGCCAGTGTTTCACAACCATCACTGTAAAAAATTTCCTGCTTACATCTAAATCTACCCTCTTTCAGTTTAAAACCATTATCCCTTGTCCTATGGCAACAGGTCCTGCTAAAAAGTCTGTCCCCATCTTTCTTATAAGCCCCCTTTCAGTACGGAGCCTTCTCTTCTCCAGGCTGAACAACCCCAACTCTCTCAGCCTGTCCTCATAGCAGAGGTGTTCCATCCCTCTGAGCATTTTTGTGGCCCCCCTCTGGACCCTCTCCAACAGGCCCATGTCCTTCCTGTGCTGAGGGCTCCAGAGCTGGACACAGGACTCCAGGTGGGGTCTCACCAGAGCGGAAGAGAGGGGCAGAATCACCTCCCTTGACCTGCTGACCATGCTGCTTTGGATGCAGCCCAAGATACGGTTGGCCTTCTGGGCTGCGAGC
>NW_010513712.1:10182-10888 GCF_000687285.1 Phaethon lepturus
CACCTGTACTCCCAAGTCCTTCTCGGCAGGGCTGCTCTCAATCCCTTCATCACCCAACTTGTGTTTATACTGGGGGTTGCCCTGACCCAGGTGTAGGACCCTGCACTTGGTCTTGTTGAACCTCATGAGGTTCACATGGGACAATTCCTTGAGCTTGTCCAGGTCCCTCTGGATGGCAAAAGTGCTAACAATCAAACCAGCAGCAGAAAAATTCAGATTCCTACAGAAATGCAGGCCAGCGACCCCAGGTACAGATGGCCTGTGTTTCAGCCTGTCTGGTTCTGGCTCAGGGCCTTACATCAGCCAGAGACTCTTTGAACAAGGCTTTCAGGTTTCTCTGATGCGTCCTCCACCATGCAGTTAAACAGGTTCAAGACAGTTAAAGATAAGAATGTGTTCATATTAAAAACAATGCTGAACTGCCAGTGTGAACCCATAAAACCACTACTGGCTGGTGGTTGTGCAGGTTAAAGTAAATCTACCTTCACCCCATTTTTCTGGCCTGGTATCTGCCTATTAACACCACAGTGCTGAGGTAGTTCAAGACAGCCATGTCCGGGGTAAATCCTACCAAATAGAATCAGCAAGGTCAGTGAGAGTCACAACTGGAACTTATCAACAATTTTTTTCCAGGCACCAGTTATCCAGACTTGACAACAAACAAGAGAGAAGAGGAATGTCATTAAAACGAAGTCAGTAGATAGCT
>NW_010513712.1:10906-11273 GCF_000687285.1 Phaethon lepturus
ACTTTCTAGAATTGAAGTGTGGTGGGTTGACCCTGTGTGGATGCCAGGTGCCCACTAAAGCTGCTCTCACTCCCCTTCTAAGCTGAACAGGGGAGAGAAAAATATAACAAAAAGCTTTTAGGTCAAGATAAGGGTGAGGAGAGATCATTCACCAAGTACTGGCACAGGCAAAACAGACTTGACTTGGGAAAATTAATTTAATTTATTGCCAATCAAATCAGAGTAGAAATAATGAGAAACAAAACCAAATCTTAAAACACCTTCCCTCCACCCCTCCCTTCTTCCCAGGCTCAACTTACTCCCAATTTTTCTCTATCTCCTCCCCACTCCCAGTGGCACAGGGGACGGGGATGGGGGTTGTGGTCAG
>NW_010513713.1:0-12200 GCF_000687285.1 Phaethon lepturus
CTATATACAACTAATGTACCATAAGCAAAGAGTGGAGAAATTTGACAGGAAATTAAGAAATATATTCCAAATATAAATAAACTTTAAAATATTGACATAAACCCTGTTATTTTTTCAATAGCTATTGCTTGAACAAGACACTACTAATTTCTTGCCAATTATTTTTTGTTCCTTCTGCCTTAAATATAGATATTGTTCTAATACTTCACTAAGGTTTTTTAATGTTTTACTTTTTTGTATTTTTTTCATATTTTTCACCTCTGTTAACCTGCTTCGTTAATAGTTTCTTTGTTTTATTCTTTTCGTGCAGTTTTCCTTCATTAATTTCTTTTCATACTCCTAATCTAGATAACCTAGATTATCTGTGTTTCTAGGTTTTGGGGGGTTTTTTTGATGATGAGCCAATGCTCTAGCTGGAGGAAAAGGAAACATGGTATCCCATGCATGATGCATTATTCTTACAGAAGTTCTCTAAGACAAAGTATATTTAACTACAATTCTACATTTTTAAGGCATTTAAGCCTATTTTGTAAATATTGTACGTAAAGTAGTGAAATCCTGCCTTTCAAAGTCTCCAATGATAAGTGAATTATTCTAAATAGATCATTACAGTAAGGTAATCAGATTGCCCAGTTATGGGAATAAGATGCAAAAAGCTGCATGTCCGAAAGTAGATAATCAGAATGTGACAGAAAAAAAGGTTTATTTAAATAAATCTGTTTGATAGATTGGATGATTCTGTTGAATAGGTGCTGACTTGTAAAGCTTTTCCATAAATGGACTTTCAAACACTCTTCCTCCAGATTTTTTTACCCCTCTGGAAAAACCTAACTTATTTATATTTCTGCATTGTTTTTTTCTGCTCAAAAGAGACACATTGTTCTAGTTCTTTGCTGCAGAAGGGCATCTTACTTTTTATGTTTGCGTTAGACTATATCCCTTAAAACATTAATGTTGTGATCTCTCACCTTACACCATTAGGAAGGATGAAGAGAAATCACTGTAGTACTACTGGCATATGTTTTTCAGTCAGAGTAAAAAAGGGTAATTGTACCACTTTCATCGCTGCCTGTCTGGCAAGTAAAGATAATTAATTGTGCTGGAGAGAACTGTCCTCTTAGTGGCTGGTGTAAACAAAGTGTGTTTTGGAGGGTTTACTCTTTCCAGATACTGATGCTTCTAAGCGGAAGAGCAAGCTTTCAGTAACCCTTGAGAATATGCTAATGCTCTCTTAAACAAGGAGTGAAATTACGTATTTGCTATCTCGCCATAACTGCATGTCAGCTCTCCTTTTCCCAGGAAATACTGAATCCTGTACACCTTGGTAGGATGAAGTTGGCACACAAGATCCTTTCTTGTCAGGATTTAAAGTTGATTATAGAGTGGGTACAGTGTGAGTTTTGATTGCAATTGGCAGAACTCACAGAAAACCCAAGCTAGTAATCCTACGTGTCTCAAAGCTCTGAGGGGCACATTATCCTGCACCACAGGTAGCCATTGCATTTGGTGCCATATGGTGCCTAACACACCCTTCCCTGCTGGGGCTGTTAGACCGACTGTCCTAGTCCACTGTTCACGGCATGCAGAAAACTACCAGCAGATCTGGCATTAATACACACTCATGTCTGCGGTCTCAGTGGAAATACCAAAAAATCCAGACATGAAAACCGAGCTTCATAAAGTAGTAGAAAATACTTAGTAGGGTGCAATTCTACATTGGCAGAAGAATGGAGTAGATGACCTAATCTCTTTTTTCTTTTTCCCCTGTTGTTACTACTTGTTACCATTGTTACTTATCTGCTCTTTGAAGGGAACCGAGTTACTTCCTCACTACCAGACGAGGACCTTCGAGAATAAGAGCGTTATGAGAGCAAGCTAACATGCAGAAACTCGGGCTGAGTTTTACCATTGCAAGGGCTGAATAAAGGACCACGATCTCCAGATCTGTCTTCTTGACCCTTTACAATCATAGTAAAAAATTACGTGATACTGTAAATTAATACAATGGAACTATGTGATAATATGTAGTACAAACAATTTTGTAGTCTGTACACTGAATCTGAAGTTCCCTCCTATGGAAATAGTTTTTACATCTTGAAACTGTTAAACATGTAAATTTATAGCCCAGCTATAATAAGAGATTGCACCCGTCAGTGTTTCACAGCTCAGCAGAGGAGTCTAGCACTGGCATGGGAAATGAAGGTGCTCAGTACCATCCTAGCTCACACCAGAATGCAGTATTCCCAGTTGCCACTCTCAACTGCTTACAAAAGCTCAGTCTCTCACATTTTGACTCTGTATTTCTTTAAAAGAGCTGACTGGCTCTCAAGAAAAACATATTCTGGAGGACAGAAGTACCAAGGTAATGAAGAGCTATCTCTCTAACGCAGTCAAACTGATGTCAAACTATCAGCATTTTTTACACCTAAGTAGACATTGGGCATTAAAAACTTACGTATGTTTAATTTACTGTAACAAGTAACCTACAGCTACTGGAAATTACTGCTCAGAAAACCCCCCTCCGCCCCACACCCACACTCTTAACTGTCTTGAGTAAAACTGAAGATGTGGATTATCCACAGTGTATGCATATTCCTCTCCAGAAGTTTATATATTCTGGACAGTTATTCATAGTTTCTGAATTCAGTTACTGGAGACAGAATGCAGTAATGAAATCTCATCTGAACTGGCTGTGCACTCACTATTTTGGATGATTTCAAGGTCAGTAAGACAGAGGTGATAAATGAGTTGCAATGGCTCAAAACTAATAAATCCTGAGGTCTGGATGGGTTTTATCCAAAGTTGTTAAAGATACTAAGAAAGAAGAATGTAGACTGGTGGCAGTAATCCTGGAAAATTAGATTATTGTGAAGAGGTTTTGGAAGCTACAGGAGAAATAAGATTGACATACAAAAATGTAGTATGTAAAATAATACAAAGTTACATAAAATAAATGCAAAATAAATGCAAGCAATTTACAGCTGGTATGAAAACACCTGCTAAAAACACAGTTGGATAACACATAAACCCCTCCAGAAGATTAAGTTTAGTTAAGGCCATTCAATGGCAGGCTTCCCACTCTGAACAGGAGACTCTCACCTCACCCTCACTCTTACCACACCCCCCCCCGCCCATTTTCAGCCAAAATGATCAACAACTGATTCAACAGTAGTCAGTTAAACCCTGCCAAGGAGGCTGACACCAAGCTGTCGAGGACCTTCCAGGATATCTCCAAGAAAATGCATTAATAAAAAGAACGAGGTGGACCTTTGCACTACTGTTTGAATTTCTCCCTCAAATGATACTGGATTTCTGGGAAAGAAATACCATATTTTCTTCTGTAGGTTTTATTAGATCTAACAGCAGTAAGATACTAATTTTTTGGAATTATTCTGATAGTCTTTGATAATTATTCTCTATAATCTTAGAAAGTAAGAAAGAACCTAGCAAATTACAGAATGATTCCCTGATTGTTAGCCCACCTATAGTAAAGAATGGCAAGCCCTAAAATCACGTGAATGAAACTAATGTGAAACCTTTAGGCACATGGGGGGGTGAAGTAGGTCCCAGAAATCTTGGGAATCTGCTGTCTGTGAGCTGAGGGATGCTGAGGATTCTCAGGACTCAGTAAGGAGAATGGCAAGCTAGTAGAAACAAATGTGAGGGGTTGTTTTTTCGGAGTGTTGATGGGTTGGGTTGGGTTGGGTTGGTTTTTGCCTTGCTTTTGCTGCTTTCTAGGTTTTATTCTATGTTTATATAAAAAGCTGTTGCTAGTCCTGTACCCTTCAAAAGACCTGTCTGGCCCTGCAGTGTGTTGCTTTCATCATCTAGCTGTTGTTTTAGTGTGTTAATATAATACAACATAGATTATACTGATAGAGAGAAACATAGAGGAAATGAGCAGTACAGAATATGAATTCCATATTTAAGAGAAAATATTTATGGCAAAAGCTAGAGATAACAGCAAGAAATTTAGACTTCATCAGTAATCAGAAAAATCCTGACAATGTTATAGAGATGAGATATTTGAGGACTGTTCTTTAAGTGAGGAAAAATAGACATGATATGCAGTGATGAGGTATTGTTCACTCTAAAGAGATAGATACTAAATATCTGCTAAAGCAGTTTTTCAAATCAGATCTTTCAGACAGGATGTACCTGAAAGTTTCAACCTGATTAGCCTTGGTAATTTCCGCTATACTGAAAGAGTGGGAAAAGTCCAGGTATGTGGAAAAAAACTTAAATCAATACTGCTAAAAGGCCATCAGAGCATACAGTCCAATGGATTATAGGTTTAACCTGAGAGTTGATGGAAAGCAAGGAATTTAACAGATGATACAGATTTCAAATAATGAAGACTTTCTCAGCGATATAATTAATATGTAATATAGTTATAGATTATATCCACCATATATAATTAATTTGAAATTATATATTTATGTGGAAAACTTACTTTGTCAAGCACTGTATTTTGCAAACCTGATGGATAAAAGTAACTGCATGTGTAATATTTCAGCATCTATAAGGCATCTAATATCATACTGTGTAACACCGATGAAAAGATTTAACAAAATGTAGTATCCATAAAGCATAGCATATGGACTAAAGTTGGCCAACTGACAGGTTGCAAAATCCACTATTAATTTTTTTATACTTTTTTACTGAATATTTTTATACTTTTTTACTGAATATTACTCTGAAGTTTATTTTGCCTAATGAAGTCCTGCAAAGACCAGTAGCTACTAAGACTGGTACTGATACTTTCATCGCTGACCTGGTAACAGCCTGGATTTCACGTGATCAGATGCTGCATAACAACTAGATACAGAGCATCTAGACGGTACAGCAGGATGAGAATTGTACTTGGTAGAGCAAAAATCAGAAGGACCGTGGGAGATAATGATATCAATATAAAATTTCTGTGTGAGCCTACGTACAAAATTGTGGCGAGAACAGGGAGATGATAGCACTGTTTAAAAGGCCCAGCTGAGGTTCTTGAAGGCACATCTTACAATTTAAGCAGCCTAGCAAATGGAAAGCTGAGAGGGGAGCCTGTTAGTATAGTACTGCCTAATTTCACGTTAAAAAGATCATAGGGTGTTGAAGGAGACTAAAAGTTTGATTACACCTTGAGTCATTAACTCAAAGAATGTTACAAATGTTCTGAGGAAAATATTCCAGGATACAGAGTACAACTTCCCTTATCTGAGGTGATAATGCAAGTTATAATGTGCTTATTTAAACTGTTCATAAATTGCTGTTTATGTCCTTTGGACTATTTACATGGTCCTCTGGATATTTTATAGTTAATGTCTTTACTTTGCCTTAGTCATTTTAATCTGGTGTAGCTGCAGGTTTTTTATGTGCTTAATTAGGAGAAAAGAAGATTTTTTAAAAAATATATTCTTGTAAATTGAAAACAAAATAAAGGTAGGGACTTAAGAATAGTTCTAATGTCTGAAATTAAATGCATTTTTTGAAAATGTATTAAATCTCAACATGATAAAAGAATACAACTACCAAGATAGTTTAGTATAGACAAAGTGCAAGGAAACAGGTAGTGAGTGAAGGACACATCATATAAAAAGTTAGGGTCTGAACATTAACAGATTTGTATTTCCTTCCTTCTTTATCAGAAGGCTGATAAAATTATTTCTTTGTCACAGTTGGACTGTGGCTCTGGATTCATCTAGCATTTGACCAGCAGCATCCCTGTAGTCCTTAGGAAGCTCTTCCCAAGGTAAAGGGACCTTGCCTTCCCCTGGAAATGAAGTCTCCTTCCTGTAAAATATTCCAGGTCATTGTTAGGTCATCAATAGGTAAATAAAAAAAAGTGATTGACCCATCTTACTACAAAAAAGTTTCCCCTCCACTGCAGAAGCAATCAAAGGTAAAAATCACCAAATTAACTTTACATTTGTGTATAACAAAGACCTATGTTAGCTCTATGAACATCTACCAAGAGGATGAAAAGATAACTCTGAATACACTTAAATAGGGATGAAGTCTGTCCTCCCCGAACTGTATAAAATAAGGGCCATTAGGTATATGGATACGCTATCAAAAAAGTGCTATTAAAATCATTAATCTAAAGATACAGTAAAAACAGACTTAGTCAGTCTGAACCTACCGTTCACAGATGCAATGCCGCATAGTCATTTCAGTAAGAGCTGAAGTCCATGTCAGGGATCAAAGCTCCATCGTGCCAATCAGCTGAACAACTATAATCTCTGATCTGGAGAGTTCCTGTGGCCTGTTATTACAAATGAGAAGAGAGAAGGAAGTTTAAACGGAATCTGTGGAAGCCAACAGTAGTAGGGAACCGTACTTTTTACAAGGCTGTGGTGTGACTGGAGAATCGGTTCCTTCCTCTCCTTTTGTGGAGAAAACAAATCTTGAAGGAAGCAGATAGCTATGGGCATCCTTAGTTCTGAGGGACTTCTGAATGGCACAATTTATCAGAAGTAGCCTCTGCCTACCTCTTTTTGTTAATGCTTGTTGTGTCTCATTCTGCTACTGCAAAGGCCTCTTTCTATAAAAGGTCATAACTAACTTTTAACAGTCAAAAATTCTCTTCTTTTTACAGTCAAAATTTTCAGTTCTCCTTTATGGATTAGTACAAAGATATTTCTACCCAGATACTACTATTCAGCTTATTACTCATAAGCCTAAGAGAGTTTGAGTTTGAGTTGATTCGTCTTGACCTACCTAAAAGATATTTCAGCTTATGTCCTGATCATTTATTGAGAACTTCAACCAGATTCCCTCTTCAGTTTTATTTTGATTAGGTTGATAAAGGTAACTAAAAGAGCTGCCCAGACTTTTTCAAGTACTGAACTGGGATTCCATTAGAGCATGTCTTACTGCCCTATATCTTGACCTCTTTCTGTGCATGATGAACAGTGTCCTTAGCCTTCACTGTGTTTTCAGGTGCCAGAGGGTCCTTATAAATGATTTTACTACACCGAGTTCAAACTTTACATAAAGTGCTAGGGAATGATTAATTCAAAATATTAAATTTATAATTCCATTTAGAAATAATGATTCCATATTGTCAGAAAAAATAGGTACTACACAAGGGGAAAAACTGAGGCAAAGACTGGATAAATGCGTGTTGTTAGATAAGCAGGATTGAACTATTTTGTAATAGCTGGTAATTAAATTTGCAGTGGTTAGAAAAACATTTTAATTTTTTACCTTGTTTATATTGCTATTTTGCCAATACCGTAAAGAATGATAATATTAGAGTAAGGGGGTAAGGAAGTTTGTATTTGAGTTGCATTACACCAGCAAATGAAAAAGGCTTTAACCTACTTTTCTTTAACCCAATGTAGATTTAATAATTCAATTAACATTAATAAGAGGTAGATCCATGGAATCGCACTTGCCAATTTCTGCTCACAGTTTTTCCAAGGTTAAATCTGGAGTAACTTTTATTGAAGAATGTTTTTGTTTTCTAGACAAAGTAATATATCCACACACTGTGTTTTTCCAGTGAATATGAATTAATTGTCTGTTGACTTCTCTTCAGGATGTTTTGCACGTTCTTTTTGGTCTCCTTTCTCAGTACCTTGTTTCTATGGATACTGTGGGCAAGTCTAAAGGAAAGCAATGAAAATAAGTTGGGTTACCTGGATTTGTGATAGCTGAACTGAGTGAGGGTCTGGCCTAATTAAAATTTTTAGTCATTTTAATTTTGATGAGAGTATGTAGAAAGAAATTTAATATTCTTTGTGTGAACGATGATTTAATGGATTTAACATTTAATAGGAAACATATCCACTTTTAATACTGGAAAGTCCAAATCCTTAGAGTTTTCTTCATTTAAAACAAATAGTTGGAAATTAAGACACAGCATTCTGAATGAAAACACTCTGCTAGCAAAAAGTCTCATGCAGTCAATATCACGAGTGCCATGCTACTACTGATGGTAGATCATGTAACATCTTTTTCTGGAGATCAGTGTAAATTTGATTCAACCTGTGTTTGAAACTGTGGGCTTTTTGTTTTGTTTTGTTTTTATTAACAGTAGCAATTTAGCTACTTCTTGGTGAAGTAAAGCATAAACTCCCTGAAGTTTCAAATTACAGATTTTAGGTACAACACGTTTAAGAGAATTCAGGAGGTTCTGGTACTTTATTTTAAAATGCTAGGAAAAATTGGAAATTAAATTAATGACATTTTCCAAAGGAACATGTTACATTGCAGTTACAAAAACAAAGGAAGGAAATTCATCCCCTTTTACTCATTTAATGAAATGTTTGAAGAATTAACCTTAAATTAGTTTGAGATTCTTCCCAGAAGTATATGAAGTGGTATTTTACAATTTTCTTCATACTTTCATACATAGGAAGACAACTGTTTACACCGAGATAACTATGGAAGCAATCCTGTGGATATAAACCTTTTTTAAAAATGTGTCTACCTCACTGTTAACTTGAAAGCAAATTAATAAAAAAATCCCTGTGTTGTTTCTTTATTTCTTGTTACCTTCCAGTTTCTCTACTGAGATACTTTTCTATATGACTGATATTGTTCATGAAGCATGGAGATTAATCTTTCTCGAGCGTGTGTTCCAAGCTAGCCAGTAACAAGACGCAAAGGGTGCACGGTGTGGGGGGACAGGGAGTATACTTTCCTACGAGAAGTATCTAAGATTAGAGCCATGAACTGGTCCCTCAGTACTGGAGAGAGCATAAAGGGCTATTTTAAACTGGGTTTCTAACTTTGAAGTCACATAGCTAAATTTACAATAGAAATTTGTATTGCATACTATCCTTAAAGTATCTTCCATTACTGAAGCTCATGTGTAGACTAAATTAACTTCTTGGTCACAACTGTAAGCTTTCCTTCCTAATGTTAATTTCCTAACTCTTGTCAAAACGGGAAAAAAGAATTTGATGTTATATTGATGCAGTTGAGAATATGTTGAAATAGCAAATATGGCAAGTGCCAAATGTTCTAGTTGTGAGAATAATTTGCAACTCAAGAGAGCTGGCTATAAGACATAGTCAAGCATCACCTTACAGCCTTAAGATTGTTCAAAAAAACAAACAAACAAACAAACAAACAAAAAAAAGCCAAAACAGTCTCAATCTGACTTGGGGAATGATTGGTGAACATTAATCTTAAAATTTCTGAAATTAAGGTACCTGAGATAAGATGAGATAAAACAAAATACACTCTTTAGCCCTCCAACTTTATTTAAAAACCTCAGAACTCTGTTTCTGCGTTTCTTATTTTTCCACACTCTGGCCTTTATCTATAGATTACCACTTTTCCAAAGAATTGAAGCTATAGTCTCCTTTTTGATTCTGGTGTCCTCATTTAATTGAAGCTTTTGTCCTCTAAATTTAATCCAGGCCTGTTTCTCTAAATTGTTGTCTTGGAATTCAGGCTGTTAGTGCAAAGTCTGCAAGGATAAAATAAAACTTAGCTGCACATTTTCCTCACCTCCTTTCTCTAACTATTTTTAGTAGGATTGCCATCCTGTCTGTCACTCAAGCACATACTCTCACCATCATTTGCAATTTGTATCATTTGCACTGCATATGAAGTTCCATCTGTATGACTAAAAGTCTTGTTCTGGCCATCATCTCACATGCCAGTGATGACCACTCTTTGTCTAGTGCTTTGAAATGCAATATATACCCAGATTGCTAACACAAAGATAAATTTATTCCATTGTTTCACTGATTCCATACCCCCTATTACATCAAATATAGGTTATGTGATCTTTCTTTCTAAGACTCTTGCAGTCACTCCTCTTTGGGATCAAGAGACTGTTGTTGTCTGGTCTGTGGAACAAGCCTTCATAGACAAGCATGCTTAAATACTTGATATATTTCTGTACCTTTCTTGCTCTTTTTCCTCTTTGGAAAAATAAATCATGAGGGTCTCTGTAAAAAATCCTTTCTTTCCCCTTATTCATATCTCTCTATATTTTTTAGTGAGTAGCCATGCCACGTGCATAATGAATCCACGTGTCAAGCTTACCAATATTCCTCCTGTGCAATCTCTCCTAGATAATTCCTGCCTCTTTTCTACTGATCATAATATTTTGCCATCAAGAAACTTTAATTCATGTGTTTATCCCACACTTGCAGAACACAATCTCGATCCATTAATAAAGCCCTTAGATGTCACTGCAATAATATTAAAAACAGTAACAACTGCAAATACTAGCAGAACTGTTTTACAGTTAAGATGATCTTGAATGACACTCAACTCCAGTACCTTGATAAACAGACACCAATCAACAGATTAGGGAGAAAAAAAGATGTTTTTTAAGTTGTTGAACTTCAAGAATATTATCTAGAGGCTGTGCTCCTTCTGCTTTTAGCATTACCTGGCTAAAAAGATTCTAGAAAACACTTCCACAACAGCATTGTTTCAATAAAGATAACTGAAATACAACATAATAAAAAGGTATAACTCACTGTGTTAGACTCTAATGACTAAGAGGATCTGCTGCTTGAGTAGGTGTCCATCCTGACCCCAAACACATTCTAAGTGGCCTGAAGTATCCTCACGGGTTCAAGTACAAATCTTGTTTCACTTTTAGTTAAAGACCACTTCTGTTTGGCAACAGACCTTTGTAAGTCCTTTGAGCAATGATTTAAGAGAAGTTTTACTACACTATGTTTACAAACTGGAACCTTATTGCCAATTGTTGAAGCATAGCCATCACTGGTGAGATCCAGCACACAGCATGGAAGGATGAATATTTTGAACAAAGTAACTATGTTGAAATCTGCCTTCTTTCAAAATTGGACTGTGATGTGCAAAGGTGACTCTTCAGTTTGAAATGTTTATAACAGGTTCACCCAAGCCATCATATTCTGCCCTTCTTCTATTATTCTCGTCATTCACACCTCTCACTGGGTCTATGAATTTTCTCAGGCTGAGAAGATGGACATTGAATATTTTCTGCTGTCACATTCACATATATTTTCCACTACTGAAAGTCTTTTAAAGGTCTGCAGAAATCAGTGGAGAATGTGGCTTGGTTTTAGCTGCTGGTCTGAAAAGGTCTATCATGGTGGTCTTACAAGTCTTCGCTCTTGTTCTGTGCAAGGTACTTTCTAGGCTAAGATAAGTATATAATTTTGTTTGTTCAGTTTCCTTAGCTCTAACTGGAAGTTGATACCAAATCCTTCTAAAAAATATCCTCATTTTACATATATAAATCCGTATTTGTATATTTGTACATATATAAAAACATAAATATGCTTTCTGCCTAAGCAAGGGAGAACATCTAAGACAATAAAGCTCAGCAGCACTATGTTCATATTTTTGTGTGTGCATGTTGAAAAAAAATCCGAGGCCCAAAGGCTAGGTTTCCTAGATTGTTAAAAAAATATATTCATCATAGATATGATGCTTGAATTAGTAAAAACATTTTTTTTATTTTAAAATGTCAATGGCAATTTAAAACCAAGTATTTGGTCAAAGAGATCTATGACTTTTTCTCTGAATGAAAAACACATATGCAATCTGTGAAATGTTCTACCGTACGCTGAAGGGGAAAGGGGTGTAACTAGCATTTCCTTTTCAGTCTGAAAATTTACAGGAATGCAACAGCACATCTGTATGGAATTAGCATGGCTTCTCTCCCTAATACATTGAGATTCATGTGACTGCAAACCTAGAGTCTATAATCTTGAGTCCAGATTTGTTTTACCTAATAAAAACATCAGGACTGATTGTACCTAAGGGTCTAATATTTAAAAAGACTAAAACTATATTTTTAAGAAAATAAAAATAAAAGCAGACAGATTCATAGTATTTTTAAGTGCTTGTATCTTTAGATATCTGTTTAAGAGACTGTGTGTAGCAGGCTATATACCAAACCACATACCTATATTTGCAGGCACTACAGCTGGATTTGAGACCATCAGTATGCTCAGAAAAATCCTTCATTTTGGAAAGACACATTACAAACATTTCTGCTGACTGCCAGTTTTCTTATGGAATTTGCACTGGTGTATGACCTATTCTTTTTCCTTCCGTTAGTCTATACAAAGTGCATGCTGTATATAACATGCCATAATTACAATATTCTGGCATAGTGTCGCTGAAATAAGTTAATGCAAAGTTTGAATTGTTCTTAGTGTATGTAGTGCCATCACAGATTTTTGAAGCATTCCATAATGACACGATATATTATATGTAATATATTTATATAAGATATAGTATAT
>NW_010513714.1:0-7645 GCF_000687285.1 Phaethon lepturus
GCGGCACCGGCACTGGCGCCGGCAGCGGCACCGAAGCCGCTCTCTGCCCTCCCCAAGCAGGGTGGGGGTGAAGGAGGCAAGGGAGCATCGCTTAAATTTGCTTTGGATCAAAATACGTTTCGGTTGGCTCATCCATAGACCTTCATGCCGCAATCTAGGGAGAGATGAATCTTTCTGTCTAAATGGCAACCTCTTTACTCTAGGTTTTAGAATGGGGGGAGGGTGTTGCAGTCTCTTTAAATGGAAAAAGTGAGACAAAAGAAGTATAAACCACAGAAAACAAAGTTGTGAACTCCTCATAACCTTCTGAACATATGTAGATTGGGTCATAAGGACAATTTGATGTCATGTTCCTGCTGCTTTTAGTGAATCAAATATACTTCTTTTCCTTTGTAGGTTGGTGTTTTTTTGGTTGGTTGGTTAGGGTTTTTTTACCAAAATGTTATGATAGCCTGATGAAAAGTATTTCCCTAAAATATTTACTTTTAAACCTCCTGTGAATCTCATGTGGTGCTAAAAAATAGAAATGAATGGAGGATTAGGATGGACACGTCTTCTGCTGCATGTTGTGTGGGGTTCAGAGATTAAATGCATTAACCACAACACATGCACTCTATTATTATTAGACCGAACAAACCTTTCATTGAACATCCGTATTAAATCTGTCACCCTGCATTTTTACCTTTTTTCCCCCTCTGCAATCATATTTTTCTCTCAAGTACTGCATTTTGCTAGCAATAAAGCATATGCTGTTTTCTGCCTAAGTAGATGGATAATGTAAGCTGTGATGTGGAGAGTATTTTTTTTCTTATCATTTTCTTTTTGAGTAGTTATAGTAACATATATGTGCTTTTATCTGTGATAAGAACTACCATCTGGTAGCTAAATGTGCACAGCTTATTGCTTGAAGTGCTTGTACACATTGTGAAAACACACAGCTTTTGTGTATGTTAGGGTACTGCCTATATGTATTATTAATAAACCCACATATTAGCTATTTGAATATGTCAAACGATTGTAAAATAGAACAGTGATTCTAGACAAGAAGGATTAGGACTGGCGCATTGCCAGATGGGTATTTATTCCAGCAGTAGTGTTGTGACCTTTTAATATCATATTGTTTGCAACCTCTTCCAGATGATAATTGTTTGAGGGGGAAAACGGAGCCTCTTTGACAAAAGAAAAGGCCTTTGTTATATTCAAGGAGCTGAAGCTTTCATCCTTGGTATACCAATTCACAAAGATGTGTGCTGAATGTGTGCGAGCAGCAAGAGAGACAGAACATATAAATTTGAGTTACTTTGACCTTTAATCCAGGAGACCAAGAAGAGAAATGCACTAGGAAGGCTGGTTTGTTGCTGTCTGGAGACTGATAAGCTGTAATAAAGGTGCACTCCGTTGCAATTCATCTAAAGCTTCCATTGCTATCATCCTCTTTTTTCGATTTTTGTTACCTCAAGTACTTATCTAAATCCCTTTCAATGCCAGCTTGAATGCACTTTGTATTCTCTCCAACTGTGACTGGTGCTGTCTGTGTGTGTCAGTGTGCTTCAACATACACTCTTTCCCCTTGTTTGACAAGAGCCAGTGCCAACACCTAATTAAGGATAAGCCATGGAGCTCTCTGCTCTATCTTTGTCAACCGCTATGTTCCCAGCTTTCTGCCTAGTTGAGCTTTTATGACAAGAGCAACATTTCGGGTTCAGCCTACTTCTGGCCTCTCGGTGAGAACTAACTGCAACTTAACTCAGTAGTTGATTTTAGAAACATTTATGGTAACTAAATCCACAAATATCTTCTGTCGCTTTCTGAAGTATGCACGTTTGTACATAGAGTTGTCTTTTCACATCTATATAACTAGATAAGTATGTACAAGTATATCTGAACACAGATCGGACATTTTTCAGATTTCCTTTTGTCTAGTTCCTCTCCACCCCAAACTGTTTCCTAGGAGATGATCAGAGGGGTTGGGACGGTATTTTTCCTTTGCAAATACTGTATCTAGAAATATTCCAGGAGCCTAATTTAGCAGGATAGAAAACCACTAGTTCAGACTCCTGTCGAGCTGTTTTAAGCGTTTTGTCCCAACGATACAAATGTATTTAGGTCACAAAACAAGAAACTCTTTCAAAGGGCTAAGCATTCTGTAAGTTTGAAAATCAGGTTAATAACGACTGATAGATGACTACCAGACAGCCAATTAAATGAGTACATTCAACAATTTTGTGGGGAGCTTTTTAAATTACTTCAAAGAGCAGATTTAACTTCCTTTTTTTCTTTTTTTCCTGTGTCCAAATCCTTGCATACAAATCCTTACATCCAAATTCTGATCTGAATTTTATGTAAGCCTGTGTAGCTTGCCAGGCATGCAGTAAAGTTGCAATGGAGATACACTGGCGTAGCTCAGAACAGAATTTGATTTACTGGTCAAATGGTAAAAATTACTGAAACTTCTAGAAGAAAATCCTGGCTACATAATGGGGACCTCCTTTGCTATTAAATACATGTATAACTGAATGCTAAAAATGTGATTACTGGCTTCAGTGTTTGAGATCCTGCTTCTTGTGTTGTGTTCTTGTCTGACAAGAAATGGAGGGAATTTCAGTGTTAATTTCTATCAGCAAGTCCTGAATCTTAAGTCTCTGCTTATTCTAACTGAAAAACCCACCTGTAGAGACAAGGGTCACCTGAAAAACTACTTATGACATTCAGGACACATATAAACAGTTAATAGAATCTGGAGAGCCTTTCCCAGCTATGCTTCGCAATTTGGCCAGCTCCTAGCTTTGAAAGCTGTTTAGGACCAATTTCCGTTGCAAGTACAAGTTTGTCTCTTCCTTCAGTTTTGCCAGTGGCAGTAACCTCTGAGTTGCTCTGGTTTTAAGATCTTTTAGTTAGTCTCATTTTTGTTCAACACCGTTACTTTGGCATTACGTTGGGAAGGAAGAGAAAGAGGTTGTCAGGAAGCCAATTCTCTGCACAGCTCCAAGTTGCCTTTGTGAAATTGCTTTGCATTCATATTGAACTGTTCCATAGCTGATATCCTGTGACACTAGAGCAAAAGAAGACAGGAATATTTTATTTACATTTTTGACCAATAGTGAGTAAAATCATGTCAATAGTATCTCTGCTGTACTTCATAAAGTGCATGAAGACATTATCTTGTCATTGATGTAGACTGTGATAAAACTAGCCTAAACACTTTTAATTGCTCAGGTATGACAATGAGTGCTATGCATTTCAGATGGTTATTTCTCTGGGTTACAAGCAGTATTTCCTGAGAAGCAAGTCTGTGGGAAAGCTGTTTAGAAAGCAGAGGAGATCTGGGAGAGAACACTTTACTCACTATCTTAATCTTGCATTTATTTGTTTATTTACTTTATGTCAAGCAGCTCCCCAGCCAAAACAGCTGGAGGCTGAAAGCTAAAACCTAGCAGTGAAAGAGGTCATAATGGGCAGACATGCACTTTGGGTGTTCCAGAGAAAAAATGGATTTGATTTGGCTAGGTTATGAGCCTTGGAAAATCACTCTTCGTGTGAGCTCAGTACATTTAACAATGGTAGTAAAATTAGTTTCAACCATGTTAAATTCTGGAGGTAACATAAATGAATTTTAAGAACTTTGCTCAGGCAGAGCATGGAAAAGACATAGTATTGCAATGTGTGGTACCTATGTATTTTGAGTTCAAAAAAATCCCAAACAAACAAGATTACATTGTGCTACTTGAGAAACAATAGTGTAGACACATCACACGATGTTAATTTTATTCATTACATTGCAATTATGAGAAAAAACAGGCTGGTGATCATCTTTGATCCCACAAGTCTAAATGATAAAACCTTTTACGGCTTTACTGCTTTTCTGGAACAGCAGGTACAAACATCCTGCTGCTGCTCACTAAAAATATTGAGAATTTTTAGGCCCCATTCTGCTTAATGTCTGCCAGGAATACTGCAGAAGCTAGTTGTGTATTACAAGAAGCAGCCACTTCATCTATTTTTCCGCAATGCAAACAGGCACTTACAAATTGACCTTGGATTCCAGTGCAGCTGAAGTGTGTAGATTGCAAAGATCTTGAAGCATATGTTTACATTAGCAGTTTTAAGCAGAACTGGCTTGAGTTTTTCACACAAGTATTTAAATCTGAATTATCTGCCCTCCACCCTCCGCTACACCCCATCATAAAAGACCTGCAAAGAGTTCAGCTATGATTGCTTTGCTTCAGTGTTTCAGTTCAGCTACTGCAAGAAAATTGCTAGTATGAACACAGCCACTGGCTTGTGATGAGAGCTAGATTTCTTCTTGTTCAAGGTATTTCTGAAAGCTATTTTAAAGGCTTTGGAAAATGTTACCCCAAGGAGATGACAGACTTATCAGCTTTTCTGTGCATACTCACAAAGATGACCATAGAGGAAGAAAGAAAAAGCATGGTTTGAGGATTATGCACACAGCCTGAACACTTCTGGCATTTCTAGGGAATAGCTGCAAAATAGCAGTGTGCTTTCTGTACAGGCAATGGGTGTCTGTGGGAATGTACGCCCAAAACGGGGCAATCTGAGAAGCTCCAAGTCTGGTCGTTCCCATTCCGGTGCAGAGACAGCAGGAAAAATACACAAACCTTATCGCTGCAAGAAGCCCTAAGCACCATAAGCCACATTAGCAACAAAATTAAGTTGTCCTCTACAAAACACAATGTACGGCGCTGATGTTCTCGCCAACAGTGTTTATGTCACAGGCAGCATCACATACAGGCTCAGGACGTCAGCTATGTTCTGGCTTGTAGGAAACTTCAGCGAGTAGTTATGTATGTGTGCGCGTGTGTGCTCTTGTGTACGCATACCTATATATTACACATTCAGAAAATGGCATTCTTACCCTGATACGAGCACAGCACATGAGCACGCTGGCTCCGCTCCAGATTTCCCCCCTCCCTGGGGTTTCCTTTGTAGTTAACTTAAATAACAACAAACATGCCTGCCAAATTTTGCTTTGGAGCTTGGCTGCTTCTTGGGCTGCTCTCTGCAGGACCTCCTTTGTCCCTGTCACTAGTTTCCTGTGCTCCAGAAAGGCACTCAACAGCCCATTCCACATCCAGGGCTGCTGCCAGAAGGATCCACCTGCTCTGCTTGTTGACAGACCAAATATCTCTGCATCGTTCGAGAAATCCCTAAAGCTTGACCTCTAGAGCGAGCAAACAAAACAGCTTGGCACTTGCACGCAAGATATAGGTGCTGCTGCCTTGTTTACGAGGTGCTGGGAGATGTTTGTACACTAATGCACCCCGGCTGACAGAATGGGGCTGGGGGGATTGAAGCAGCCAGAGTTTTCCCGAGTCATTGATACGTGCATTTATGTTTGCGGTTGCCAGACCTTTTCATCTCCGCGGTGGTGTTGCTGGCTTGGATTTGCGTAGGGATCAGCTCTGCTGTTTTCAGTCACGTGGCACCTTTCCTCTAACTCCCTGTCCACTTCCAAACTCTCCTCCCGTACCTGCCTGTGCTCTAGCCTAGTCAGAAGTTGGTCATCTAAGGCAGCAGGTAAGTCACTCAAATGTTTAACACGACAGGGTGCAAAGAGAGCAGTGACTTAGAAATAGAGATTACTTCTTAATATACCAGCTATTGTTCCTCAGAAGTACTGTGTCGGTAACTGCAAAGCAAACAGCAATAAACAAACCAGAAAAGCCATGTGCAGCATCAGCTTCTGTTTTTTTTATCTTATGTGGAGGACTATGGTGAATGACACAAAAATTGTAGCTGAAGGTTTAATTTATTTTGGTTTACCCCTGGCAAATTGTATACGTGCTTTGCACATGTCAGTGCGAACTTAGAAATCCTGGTATGACCATAAAAAAAGTTGTTCCAGACTACAATGTGTTTTTCCTACAGTTTGTGTGAGAAAAGGGGACACGTATATGTCTGAAGTCCCAGTACTGACAGTCTTTCTCATTTTTATCACTGGGCTCAGGAGGAAAGGATGCCGATATGATTCTTAAAGCATTTTAACTGGTAACAGTGTCTCCAAGCATGTAGGACAAGCCTCCAGAGAAATCTAAATAGTACTATGAAATTTCTTCAAATAACAGCTGATCTAACTTCCCTTAGCTTGCATATGCTTTGGCATTGCTTTTCTACAAATATAGCAGCACTCAGAGAATATCCCAGATCCCCAACCTTTTCTAATTGAAGTTAAATGTATTCTCTGCTGTAAGTACACATAACTCTCTTTAAAGGAACACAGTGTTAAATTTCCCTCCGTATGTTGCTTAGAAGACAGAATGATAAGCTTGCTTTTGCTTAGGGGAAAAAAAATAACAGCATCTCATTATGGTAACTTGGTCAGAGAGATGTAGGTTAGTTTCAGCTATAGCAGAATCTGATGTCAGCCTGGTAATTACTAGGCAGAGTCAATAATACCTCTCCTCAGTATAATTGCAAATCCAGTACAACCATGACCAGAACTAAATTGCTTGAGAGCAATCAATAGAAATCTCCTGATTGCATTCCCTGGTGTACACATCAGATATAAAAAGGAAAACTGTCCATCCAAGCAAAAGGTCAACTTTACAAATAAAAACTGCAGTGTGAGAGTAGGAAGACGTCTGTCCACACAGAAGCTTCTTGGTTAACTCTGTCTGGAGATTACAGGCCTGCACGGGAAGAGGTATATTTCGAAGGATGGAGGCTATGCCTATGTGAGCAGTAATTTGATGCAACTGGAGTGGAGCAATAGATTCACATAGCTGATGTTAAGTTCATAATATTTGTTCCCTATGTGGTTTGTGGCTTTTAGTCAGACTAAATTTAGGCTGTTTCCTCAAACCAAATATTATCATCACACATGTCTCAAAGCTGTCCAAAGCACCAATCTTTGACTCAGACAGGCTGGACATCATTAGGTTTGCACGTGGAGTGGAACTTCTGGCTCAGCTTCCTCAGAGAGGAATGTAGTTCAAGTACACCAAAACCACTGTGAGGGCCAAAGCAAAGTATGGTAAGTGGGGAAGCTCAAGGGATTTATTTCAAAACTTCACTGTTGCTTGAACAAAAATAGTATTGCAGATGCAGCCAAAGCTTTGCTCCAGAAACTTTAATTGTTGTTTTCCTAGGTGCTTAGGGCCTTATTTTTCTGCTTTTTCCTTCCTCAATCACATTTGCTTGAACATAAATCCCTGAATAAACACTATGCCTTTGGTGCATAAAGGCATAGTTAAATTGTTAGGTTTCTCACTACGTCAAATTATACTGCTCACACAGTACACAATACAAAATAAAGAAACCTGCACAAAGCTGTGGTGTGGGAAACATCAAGAATATTTTTACTTAGGCTGTGCTGACAGAAAATATTTTCTTTCCAGTGTAATTCTGTCTTTAATTTGATGTGGTTTTTGTTACAAGTTTATGACCCAAATATTTTCAACAGGTGCCAGATTTAAAATATATATTTTTTAGATGCCTTAATAATTCTGTAGTGGGAGAAAAAGGTATTTGCCCCATGAGAAAGTGTTTTGTAGAAGTCAGTATAAAATTCTATTCATTGCCCAACAGAGAAAAAAGTGTGACAGGCATTGCATTTGCATTATGGCATGGATTAAAGTGTTGCAGTCAGAATACTAATAATAATATAAAATAAATAGAATAAATA
>NW_010513715.1:0-3545 GCF_000687285.1 Phaethon lepturus
ATTATATATTATATATTATACATATATGCATAATATATTATATAGTTATAAATTTCTAGATATAATTATATATTTAATTTATTATATAATTATTATTAATAATAAATTTAGTATAAATATAGCCACACCTTGGAAGGTCTCAGTAGCAAAATTTCAGACACACTCTGTAGTATCGTTAGTTTAACAAGGCACACCCTACTCTCAAATGACATTACAGTTAAGAATCTGGAACACTTTGCATTTCCAGGAAATTCCTAAAAAGTGTTGTTCGTTGTTTATTTAGTTTTACAGCTAGTGAAGTGTGAGTATGTCAGAGCGTGCTTGACAAGGAGGAGTGTGTGGGTGGAGGGGACACGCTGGGATGTCACAGCAGAGCAGCCATGCCGCTGTGCATTTCATACCCAAGAGCACTAAATGTGGGGAGAGGGCCTACAACCCCCTTACTCCTCCCCACTTAATAAATTAACCTTAAATATATTAACTTGGGGGCCTCACTTACCTTAGACATCTCTTTATCTTTTTTGTTTTGATCTCGAAAGAAGAATTCTTTAGGTGTTTCCTCCAAAACAGATGTAAAGAAGTCAATAATTGATACTCTACTTTAAACAAACGGTTAAAAAAAAAAAAACTACCAGTTTTCTATCATACCTTAAAGTGCTGTTCCTTTCCTCAAAAGGAAATTTGCTTTCCTCAAAACCTAAATAAGATCTGGTCTTCCTGTGTTTCCTGTAAACTGGTCTGTTTGGACTCTTTCAGACCAAGGCAACAAGCCAGTCTGAGGAACTTTGGAGAACACCAAGTACCAGACCTTCTGTTCATATGAATAAACTTTACTTTAAACATCCCTCCAATTGTAGTTTTGGCACTGCATCTCACAGAGACATAAAATCCTCACTAATAACTTGTTTTCAAACTGTTTAAGGTTGCATAGCCCAAAACTTTAAATTCTACCCAAAACCAAACAGGAATCAGAAACTAATTAATCTCCTGCTTTACTTAACAATTTGATTTAAAGTGTGTCTCCCCACAGAGACCCTGAAACACTCCAAAGCTGAGTCGATGAAAGTGTGGATTTCGGTAACATCTGAAACAAAACAAGACATGTTGCCATTTCAGGAACTCAACAACACGGACAACCACTCTGGCACTTTTAATTTAACTGACAAGTATCGTGCCCTTTCTAGAGTTCTTATACCCTCACGTTACGACAGTAGGTTGAAATCTTAGGATGCAGCAGCTCTGTCCTCGTCATAGGATTTCTTAGTATCTCTAAAATTATGCTATCTCAAATTAGTCATGAAGCCATGAATGTGCCACCCAGGAGAATTTTTTTTTTTTTTTTTTTAGATAGTCATGTTGTTCTACTAAGATATTTTAAGCCCTCCAGCAAATTATTCAAAAAGCTCATTGCCTTTCCATTCTGCCTCAGCTGTATTTAAATGCAAGTAACTGAACTGAGGCAAAACAGCGTGCCCAGCGGAGTCAGGCTATGACCAGATGTGTTCCAGGAATTCTACAATATGATGTTTGAAATGTGTGTTACTATTCAACCTGCTCTGTCAACGCTCGAATCCTGCTGAAATCTTCTTTCTACACGTCCTGTAGCGGGGAACAGCAAGAAAATGAACGCTGTCTGTGATGCTAATGCTGCCGCACACATAATAAAGGACGGTCTGTTTGCCGAGTTGGATGGGGTAATAGCCTTTGCATAGCACAAGAGGCAGGCTCAGAAAAGAGTTTTACAGAGGTAAAATTTGTGATGTTGTCATTTCCATCCATGAGAGTGGCTAGTAACGCTGTGGGATTCCCCATGGGTAACCAGGGCACGTGACTAAGAATGGAAATCTTTGGGGTGAGGTGGTTCATGGGCATTTCTTAGCATTTGCTAAGGGTCGTTCTATTCTCCTTCCATTCCAGGGCGCAGGTAATAAAAATAATGAAGAGTTATGCTTTCAAACAAACAACAGAAACCTAGTCTCCGTAATAGAAATCAAATCCTAGAATCCAATGTGAAAAGGCCGATTCAGCGCTAATATTTTTTATCAGTTTAGTGACATGGAACGTACACTGGAAATATACATTTTCCCATTCCAAATTAGGCTGTTGTCCAGTTTACAGGCCTGGCTACTACCTGTCTATTCCAATACGAGTTCTGCAGTTATCCAATTAGGTAGAGCTGGGAAACACACATCAGACATTCACATCCACATCTGTATGTGACAGACAGAACTTCTGATAGTCAGTGAAGCACACGGAAAGTGGCTGATTAAATTCTTCCATCTGAATTTGTAGGCTGAAAATCTGATCTCAAGTTTTTCCACTCTTTCTAAAATCTGACAGTTCGACATCCACCTCCCCAACTTCAACTGATTCTTAATGTGATTTAGAATGACATGAGGCTGCATTTTTACTCTATGAAATGTGCACTGTAATTTGTTCTAAATGTTAAAGGAGGAAGATTAGTCAGATTTCTACATTAATAACCACTCAAACTAAGCAAAAAATCAGTGACTTCTACCTGTTTAGACTTAGGTAAAATATGGAAGGATTTTTCCCTATAGTAAAAGTATTATAATTAATCTTTCTTTTAACAAAAGTTAAATTAATAAGCATAATTAATACACATCAGCTTTCATATGTCTTGTTATGAGAACGTATACCCCTATCCTCTTTATTGTTTTTGTTGAGGAAAACCAAGGAATCCTTTAAGAGGATTAATACATGCAATGTGCTTTTAAATGATAAAAAAACAGAACATTTGAAACATTTCTGAGCAGAAAACACTTAATAAAATCTATTAGCAGTAGTAACAAAATATTCAAAAAGTCAATTTGTAAAGCATTTACTTATATTTCCTATGTGCAAAACATTTTGTATGGCCTACAAGGATCACAGAATGAAGTGTCAGCAAATAACTTCTGAAATACAAGATACCCTTGTAGTTAAATATTTCATTTCTGCATGAGTGGTCGTGAACATCTATGGATTTACCAGCCTTTTGTAGCCTATATAGTAGGATAATGTGTGAATACCTTCTACAAGTGAAATTGAATTTTAAGATATTCAGATAAAGTGGGTCAGAATAGTATGGAATTATCAACAAACTTAAAACACTTCATGTCAATTTTTATTACATTCAGTAGAACAGAGCTCTCAAAAATGATATAATCTAACCTTTTCAATAATAAAAAAAGAATACTCCTTCTTTAAAAATCTGATCTCACAAGTATTTTTCTTTAGGGAAATACAGCTCATCTCAGAAATATCCCTCTCTTCCTTTCACTGTCATTTATCATTGAATTCAACTGAATCTCTTTCACTGAGACTTTATAATTTCATCTTTAATACCCCCCACTAATCTCCCTCATGGTGGCCTTCAGCCAACAAATGTTCTTTACATTACAATACCCTCATTTATTCAATTCCCAAGAAACAGATCTGTGAAAGGGTTAACCATTTGATTGTCAAAAGCTTTGGGTTCTGCTGAGCTACTAAATTTCATGTGCACTTATTCCCCAGGTTAGGTCCGAGCCATTGCTGGGCTG
>NW_010513715.1:3556-9021 GCF_000687285.1 Phaethon lepturus
AAAACTAGACAATTAGATGATACTCTGCACACCTAGCATTTACTCAGCTTAAGCCATACTGGCATAAACTCAAAGGTAAACCATCTTTCCCTGATTACTCACTGGGAGTGCCGGTTCCACAATAAGGGGTTGCAACTAAGCCTAAATTAGTGGAATGAAATTAGTTTACCAGATCACAGCTCCTGCTGCCCCTCCATGCAACAGCAGGATGACATTCAAAAAGAGGGTGGGGAGAAATCTTGAATGGGTAATACGAAAGGACTTATTTTTCACCATTTACGTTATCAAAAGGAAACTACCTACTGAACAAGCAGATGCAATATCTCAGGGGCTGAAGCAATAACAGCAATGTATTTGTCTCCTGCTCAGTCTTCCCACTTTCAGTATGTTTATCTGACAGTTATTAGGTGAAACTTAGTCCCTCTACCAAGTGACCTGCATTTCATATAAATAGTTAAGCATTCTTTGGAACAGGCACATGAATATAAGTTTCCTGTGTCCCAGGAGAACGTTCTTGCTTCTTCCCCCCTTAACCTTTCTCCTGATTCACATTTAGTTACTTAATATAGCATTTAATAGCCTTAACAGGAAATACTGAGGAAGCTCTACCTCCTTTTCAAGAAGCGTGGTGATTAGGACATTCCCACATTAGATGTGGAGGATTTGGCTTCAGATTCCTGTTTCAAATTACACTAATTGCAGCAACTTAAGGAGGTCCTGCCCTGCGTATTGAGACACATGCCAAGTCAGTATCTCTTTCCAGCCGTTTTCTGCTATAGTGCCCAATTCCTGTAAGGTCATAGGATGCTTCTGAGGTTTGAACCTGTGTCTTGGACTCAACCTAGAGAATTTTGTTGGTATTTAGGCAGGTGGCAAGCATCTGGACGCAGGCACACCAGCACCCCACCCTGCCCGCTGGCTGACACTTGGATGTAAGTGGGTGTAAGTTCTCTAGCACAGCTAGAGAACACGAACAGCTAGCTGGGCTGAGGATCCACAGAGTGCAAAATATTTCTGTGTGAACTGGATTCACGTAGGCAGGTGCCTCATGCTCCTTATTTCTTTCATCCAAAGACAGGTCTTCGTAATTGGCCACCTACAGCCAAATGAAAAAAATGGGTGTTGCTTTTATCTTCCTGAAGGAACAATCTGAAAAATGTTCTTAACCCCTTTGCAAAGTCTCTTTACTGAGTTTCTGATGATCTTGTCATTTTGAAACGGGGCAGGGGGGATAGGGGGGGAAGCATCCTGTGGTTTATTTGCCAGTGTATATCATGGTAGTATGAAAACCTGAGTACACTGTCCAATTTTACTAGAACAGAAGAAATGATCCAACCACTTGGAAATGCCAGGGATAAAGTTCATCCCATTCTGTGAGAACAAGGGCATATCCCACCCATTCATTCAGTGAAAATGAAGCAGAGAAAATGGAGGAAAGGGATAAAATTTTCTTTCATGTACCAAAAGCATCTGGGTGCACTGTGGGCATAAAGAAAACTGCTACTTGTGATACCAAATGGCAGATAAAGGTTGTTTGATTGCATGGAAGAGGGACTAACAGCATTTCCAATCTTAAAAATGGTCCTATTTGAGACAAATGAAGGAATTCTAATCATCATTGAAACAAGTCTTTTTGATTAAGTCAGACAGAAGAATCATTTAAGATGTAGGAGACACTCAACCATGTTCAGATTGAAGAGAGCATCTAGCTGACATAGCACAAAACAAAAGAAATACATTCAAATATTTTTGTTTATTAAATATCCCTTACTTATAAAATGCACGTTCACGTGAAGCCACAGCATAATAATAATTGATATTTAGGCCAAGATGGGTAGGAATTAATATCTTTATAATATAGATGGTGAGTTAAGTAAGACAGAGGAGGGAAATTATCTACTTAAGGTCATACAGAAAGCCAGTGAAAATAGTAGGAAGAAGCACCAGATGTCCTGTTTCTGAAATGTCTGCTATAACCATTAGATCAGTAATTCCCAGTCTGGCAGCCCGTAAGGTCTTCTGGCGTGCTTCATGCCAGTATATACTAAAAAGCTAAAACCAAAGCCAACAGCAAAACGTTGCCCATGGCATGTTACTTTCTTACTATTTGGCTGATAAATGGAGCCAATTAGCGGCCACTGATGGAACCGCCTAATTCTGCTTTACATGTCTTATGTGTAGAGTCAGGTTTTGTCCAGTCTCTAAGCCTGTCCTTGTTGACTTGCCAGAGTAAAATAAAAGGCGTAAAACACGGCCAGCAATGACGCAGCACGGGGAGGCAGCCGCTGCCCCGGTAAGCGAGCGGCTGCGGTCACGTGCACGAGCACCGCGGTGCTGGTGGGCGGCAGCGCCCACCAGTTCTTCAACACCCACCCCAGCAGCCGCCGCGCCCGGTCCCGCAGCAGAGGGATGTTGCTTTAACCCAGACACCGCTTGCATATGACAAGCAAGTTACTCACAGAGATTGTCAAATAAATACGGGCCAAATACAAGTTAAATTGACGCAAATATGGTTGACCGCTGCACACTCTAAATCGTATTTCGTGCCAACTTACGTTTTGCAGCCTGATTCTTCTCGTTTGTTGCAGTTATGCAACAATTAATGCAATGCCCTTGCATTAACACAGCTAAACATACATTACAGGCCTTTCCTTAGAACCGTTTTTTCAAACTTGATTGTTGTAGTCACCACAGGAACATGAATCGAAATTCATTGCAAAAGAACATACCTAAGGAGATGTAAAAGCACTTCTCTACTAAGCTATTCATCGAACGTTCTCAATATGTGAAATGAAGTCCCACATTATCGAAACTTTGTTTTGTAGATCGCTCTCTCTCCTAGGTGGAAATCATGGGTAATGGAAGTTTTAATGTTCTTTCAGTCACATGAATGCATATTTCTTTAATTTTTGCTATTTAAAATTAATGTGAATTATAAATTTTAACAGCAGGGTAGAGTAACAAGACATATTAGGCAAATAACTATGCTTTTGGCTTTCTGTTGACTATAAATATGAAAAAAAAGTTAAACTCAGAAACAAAAATTTTTCAATTATGGCTAATACAGAGGAGTTTAAAATACAAGCAACACATGTTAACTTGATATAGAGAGGTATTTGTTTTTTTTTAAATAGTACAGGTTTGAAACAATACAAACTATCCACAAAGGTCATCTCACACATTATGTTTTTTCTTACCAGAATATCTGATCAGAAACATTCTGAAGAAAAAACAACAACTTTAATAAGGCTACTGTATGTCTGGGTTTCCCTCGTCTTGGTGATTTTCCCACTGTAAGTTTTGCTTGGGTGGGATTCATCCTACTTCATCCAAGATTCCAGATGTCTGGAAACATCAGAAAGGTTGAGAGGTCTTGGGGAATCCTAATAGCCTAATGCAATTACATAGCTCTACATCCACATACAGAGGAGAATAAATCAGGTAAGATAAGTTGATCATGGATCTGTATTTCCATGGAAAAAAAGAAATGCCCCTGAAAGATTGCAATCCTATGCCTAACTGTCCAAAAATTTCCCCAAAAGCTGCTCTGAAACTCAGATCTTCTAGGATTCTTTTCCTCACATGGCAGACATGCCCTCTATTTGCCTCTGGGAGTTCACCCACATTATGTTGCCAATATGCCTTAAATCTGAACTGGAGACAGACTTGTTCAGTCCTTAAGTTCATTCATTTTAGTATCTTTCCACTGACACTGTCGATACAGGTGGCAATCGGACAAAAAACAGTAGTAGGTTGTCCACCTGATGTGGACACTAGCATAGGAAGAAGCTAATAACAAAAATTGATATTCATTTCGTATAGTCACCCAATTTTACGATAAATGCAGTATAAACCATTTGTGGTTTCTGAAGCATCCTTTGTCAATAGATATCTTATATGAGACGAAAGACAGTAATAATGAAGAACCCTGAGAAAAACGTATTTGTCCCTCATACCGGTTCTGCCCTCCAAATGTTAATGGAATATTAACAAGTAATTGAAATTATCTAAATGAAAATGGATTTCCAGTTATCTGAGAATAAGCTTGATACTACCAGTAGGTTTGTTTTCCTCATTTACATGGAAAATTACACTTTTAGCTGTACTTTACCTAACCTACTACAGTTATTTGAGAAGTGCCTTTCATGCATTCCTGATGTTTTGATAAGTGAATGTTACATCTGAAAGCAAGTCCCTCTTCATACATTTTAAACTACCTACATTTTGAGTTCATTCTTTTCTCGCATATCAGGAACTATTTAAAAGTGCTTACAGCACTGAAATTGTCACTGAAAGGATGCCAGCAGGTGGAGGATGAATGCTGCCAATGCCAAAAACAATCGGTCATTAGTTTTAATATTAGAGTGTCCACATTTAATACTAGAGTGTAGAAGGGGAAAAAAAGATGACAAATCTGGACTTTTCACTGAATTTCTACCTGGTTTACTTTGCTTTAGTGTATCCAGGTCAGGTCTGAAAAGAACTGAAAATGTGCCAGAAGTGCACAAAGAATGTCATGATGTGAAAGTCCAAGCTTGAGTTACCTATCTGTGTATCTAATTTTAGCACTTTACATATATGTATGTATATCTCTAGCCTTTCATATATTAAAAGATGTGTCTTGGTGATTTACTTCGAGGCACCTGAAATATACAACAAAATAGTACAGAAGACATAAAACAATTCAAAATAGGATCGGAGCAAGTGTTTCACAAGGAGTGATACAATGCAGCAAGTGCTGGAGATAGATAAGGAATTATATTTGGCAAGTCAGGCACTGAAAGAAACTGTTCACAGGATCTCCAAGGAACAGTCTGTGCCTGTCAGAAGCACTGAATCTACATTTTGTTAGGTTAGATATCTTGGACATTCAAAGAAATACTTGTTCCCATATTCTTTTCAAATGAGTCCCAGGTTGACCCAATTTGCATGGAAATGTTTACTCTTCCTTCAAGGCAAATCATCTAAACTTACTTTTTAGTGCACTGAAATGAAAAGTAATTTATCATTTCCCTATTTGCAGTTCTGGACTATTTACAGCCAAATATGTTCCACACATGGATATAACAAAGACTTACCCAGCTAGAATCTTTTACACTAAAAGCAACATGTAGACATAGTCCCTCTTAAGAGATTTTTTACTTGCTTTCAATAAGTGAAACCAGCTTTTAAAACTATGGTCTTACCACTAGGCACAGCAGACTTAGCAGTGTTTTGGCACAGCTGTTTGAAGGAGCTGAATCAAGAGCAACATTCCTGTATTTTGGTGTCAAAGAGCCAGCATAAGTGGTGGCTCCCACCGTCTCACGTATGCGATCTGTGAATGAGAGGAATAGCCTCAGTCATCGCTTTGCAATACCTACCAGGGGATCCACTGGTTAATTGATTAGTGCCTAAGGGTGGGTACCAGTAACACCACTTCCAGCATCAGCTTCCTAGAGCTCAGTCTGGCCACAGTCGTAAAG
>NW_010513716.1:0-11516 GCF_000687285.1 Phaethon lepturus
TGGGCTTTTGCCTTTCTAATTTTGTCCCTTCATTGTTTGAGAACAGCTGTGTGCCACCACTGTGGGCCTATCCAGTATGTATAGCAAAAAGTTGTCCCTGATAAACTCCAAAAATTACTTGAGTTCCTTATGTCCTGCTGTGTTGCTCTTCCGGTGGATGTCAGGGAGGTTAAGGTAAGATAAGAATGAGGGCTTGTGGTTCAGAGACTTTTTTGAGTTGTAGAGAAGACTTCATATGATTCCCCATCCTTATCAGGTGGTTCTGTAATGTACTCCCAACACAACAGCCGCCTTACTTGTCTCTCTGCTGATCCTGACCCACAAGCTGTCTGAGGTACCCACTGAGTCTGAGAGGCAGACATAAATGTTATTAGGAGTGCCTAAACTGGATAAAATATTACAGAACAGAGATGTCTGGATTGAAAATGGAACATCAGAGGAAAAATCTTTAGGTTAATTAAAAAGTTGCTTTTCTCAATACATTGCTTGGCATTGGTTTCAGCCCCATGTATGGCTAAGTGGAGAGTGATTTTAGTCTACAGTTGTGTTTTACTCTGCAGGTTTTTGTAAGTTGTAGGCAGCTTTGTTATTGAAGGCAGAAGTGTCATGTTGCTGTCTACTAAAACTTCATTAACTTAATTGCATTTCATTATGTTGAAGGTTTCAGTGTGGCGTTTGTTTTCTTGTGAACCTCTGTCTATTTCTGTGGGAAGATGAAAAATAGCTCTGTTTAAATACAGCTTCCACTGTCTCTGACTGAGATTTTTCTTGTCTTTATGATGACGTGATACATTATTATGTCGGGAGACTTATTTTACAGGGAGGCTTTCCTGTCTCCAAACTGTAGTTAACAGTACAGTAGTCACTAAATGGATAGCCTGGATGTCTTTAATTCTGTGACGCATCTTGTCCACTGTCTTGCAGTGTGGGGTTGTTGCTATGTAGAGTTTGCTTAGTTTGCATTTTGATAAGAAAGGTGTGAGCACCATGGTTTTGTTCTCTGCTCCATTTGGCCATCTGGCTGGCAAAATGCTCATCCTTCCTAGCTCATTGGCAGTGTCAGGATGCTTCCTTAAAACTGCCTGTTGCCTGTATGCAGCACATGTATGAAATTGTGGGTATATGTATATGTGCAGTATACTTGACTTTGAGCTTTTTCATATGCAGCCACCTGAGGATACTGAAGTTAGGGTAGTGCTGACAACCTATACTATTGGAAGAAGTCATCAGTTTTTCTGAATATGTGAACAGCATATTGAAAGAAGCTATCAGTAGAATACTTTTGATTATAGACAGTTATGAAATATGAGATCTGCTGCCAATTCTTGAAGGCATTTGAGGAAGCCTCTGCCTTTTCTTTCTGTGCTAATGAACTTATCCCATCCCATGGCCCCTGCAGAGTTTGTTTCTCAACTCTCATTGTCTTTCCATATTTTCACTTGCTTATTAAGTTACTCTAGTTTCTTTTTTACCTCAGTTGCCTTTTGTACTATTTTCCTTGCTTTCTTCTCCCTTTATCTCCAGATGCCTTGTAATATTTACAAGCAATACAGTGGTTTCCTGTCCACTGGCTCTGTCTTGGATTCATTTTGCTTTGACTTCTCTAAGCTTCTACTCTAAAAAAGCTTCTTATTACTGTGATTTGATGATCTTTCCCTGACCAAACTCCAATGTTTGTTCAGTATCCTCATCTGCCTCAGTATCTCTGCATTCCTTTTTGACGTTATTTTTATTATGTATTAGTGATTCTGTTCTTGCCTAGGTTTTATCTAGTCTGTTTTATTTTTCTGAGGATAAGTGATCCTTGTAGCTTTACATTCTATCTCTAAGTACTTACTATACTTGTGGCCTAAAAAATATTTTACTGCTACTAAATTATCTTTTGTACTGTTCCACATCTGAAATTCACTGAACTTGCTCGAAGCCTTATAGTCTAAATAAGCAATTCCACTGTGATTTTAAGTTTTAATCGTTTTCAGCTATCTTCATTGTTCAGATTTTCAGTCTGAGGCCAGATGGATTATTTCATTTTTCCTTCTTCTGGGCATCTCAAATACAGACCAATTTCAAGCTCTTATTTTCTTCTTCAGTACTTCCAGAACTCATGGATTTTTTTCAACACAGATGGGCCTGAAAAACAGATCTATATTCCTGTCCCATTGGAATTATTTTATATGTTATTTTTCTCCTAGGAAACACTGCTGTATAAGGTGCTGCTATAGAAGCCTGCCTTTAAACCATTCCATTTCTGTCTTACCAAATTAAGTGGCCTTGAAGTCCCCTCTAAAAATGCAGAATCTGCAAAACAAAAAACACGCTTATCATCTTGGTTGAACTTAATACTCCTGGTTACTCTAGTTAATGCTCAAAATGCCATCTACTTGCCTATCAGATGTTCATAAAATTACATCTGTGGTGTTTTGCATACTAGTGGGAATATGTGGAAATATAACTTGTCAGAGCATTCCGATAAAAGTACCAGTCATGTTTGCATTGGTGAAGTTTTAAAGTGTTCAGTTCTCTTGTGTGGTCTGTGGTGAACTGATTGCTTATATTTTGGCTTACTAGCCTTTTCTCCTTTTCTTGTTTGGCATTTTCCAGTGCTATTAACTTGTAGTGACTAACTTGAAGCTTTAAGCACATACCCAGAGCATAATTGCTATTACATGTGCAAAACCAAATGCATAAAAGCTATAGGGGTTCTCTCACAGAAGTTTCCCCCGCAACAGGGACAGCTACAGCATATGCATGTGAGGATAGACAGTTGCTGCTCCTCTTCTCCCAGCTGGGAAGGGAAGAAGGTGAAGGAGGAGGGAAAACAGTTTAGGGTGTTGTCAGAAGATGAAGTGAGATGAATTTAGGGTGATAGTGGAGTGGTTCGTGGTAGCTATTTTGTGGCTTGTTCTGCCCCAGTGAGCTCTCTATTCCTTTCTGAGTTTTTTATCCTTAGGTTTCACACATCATTTGAGCTTCTGTGTTCATTGCTCCTCCATCACATGCACACAGGGGAAAAAAAAAAATCTGTCCATCTAACTAAAGCATGCAGAGGAATTTGTCATCTGGTGCACTTCATTGTTGTTAATATTTCATCAATATTTATAAATTTGTGGTGAGTTTGCTAAGGCAACAGAAGACATCTTCCAAAGGTTAATGTGCTGCTACTGTCCTTAATTTTGGCTGGAGGGTACTAGTGAGTGCTGGTATGGGATGAATCTCTAGCACTTGAATCCAGGGGCATGGCAGTGAAGGTGACTGTTTCTGGACCACATTCAAGGGGACTGAGCTGAGATTTCTAGATTTGATAGGACTTGCTCTCAGCGTACTCAGAAGCTGCAGCATTTTCAGCTTGACAACTTGGCAGTCACGGTGGTAGAAACTGGATAGATACAAAGCCTCAAAGTGACTGTTGCTTGGCCAAAGGACAATAACACAGCTGTTACTTTTAAGGCACGTCAAAGTGGGCCAGAGTTTGTGACCTGATAAATAAGGGCTTAATGTTAAAAAGTCACAGCATTCGGTTGCATTAACAGTGATGAGGGAGCAGTGTGGAGAATGAATGTGAAGTGTGACTTAGGTTGATATTGCCCTTTCATACTACGTGAGGCTCAGAAGGATTCTGTTGTCTAGGTAACAGGGTCTGTACTTCATTTCTTAAGAAAGATGGAACAGATGTTCTTGCAAGAAGCAACCAATTATCACCAGTGAGAATATTGGCGGTATTTAAACTAATTGCTCTGTTGTTGCATACAGTCCAATTCATATGCTATGAATAGTAAAGAAAATTTAAAGGAAGAAATCTTCCTTGCATGGCTTTTCCTGAATGAGGTTTCTAAAAAATATTTGCGGTTTGTAAAATAGCACTCATCAGTGTGTCTTTTCACACTTCCATTTGTAATTGTATCTTCTTCAATACCGTTCAGTCTTTTTATTTGACATTTGTAACGCCTCTTTCATGATCATTGAGTCCCATTGCTCCATCAAATCTGTGTCATATCACATTCATTTATTTTGTTCATTTAAAATACCTAAAAATCTGAAGGCAAGGGGGTAAAAGGATGCTTGCAGTGGAATAAGAGACTGAGAGTCTTTTCTAAGGCATGTAAATCTATTCTGAGATTTGAAATTTTTTTTTTTTTTTTTTTTTTGGTGGCAAAATCCAGGCATAGCTATTCGGATAGGGACTGTGCCACTAAAAGCTGGGGCAAAAGGGAAGCCATATAGACATGTACATACATGAAACTCCGCTATGTGCTGCTTAGGTGGGGACATAGCATGTGTGTGGTGGGTAAGCAGGTGGTGACAGTGGCAAGAGAGAGGGGAGAGCTATGTGGAACGAGGAGTGCCTGAGCTTTCTCGCTGCAGCACTCAGCAGCAGTGTGCCTTATTTTTAAGAAAGGTTGTGCTAAATGTTTCAATTAAAGTATTTATTGTGTTTATGGATATAGCTTTGTCTTCCTGGGAGATTATTGTAGTCTTTACAGCATATAGGATATAGTCTTGTCTTTTATAAGAGATTTGCAGTTGGGGTGTGTGTATGTAAATATGTTTTTACACCTTTGGAATAAAATCTGATATGGAGTATTAAGTAAGAGAGGGCATTAGGATGATATTCTCAGGGCACTATTTGTGAGTCCTTTTCAAAGCGAAGCCATACCATTATGCATTTTAACAAAACATCTGGCCCCTTGCCTGAACTTTTCCATGCTTCTTGCCAAATGTAAGAAATCTATTCTGTGTTTTTTGGGTAGGGCATTGCAAAAACATGTTTTCCGTCTTGGCAATACTAGGACGAAGGAAGAATCCTTGACCTACTCTCTTTTTATCGGCTCTGATAAAGGACGTGCTGTTTTGATTTTTATCTAACTGTGGAAAATGTCATAATGAGTGGAAACAAAGTGTATGTTGCACTTCTTAGATTATTTGGCTGAGTTATCCTATTGTATAGTAGTGACATGTTGATTGGGACAAAATGTCTTATTACATTCAGTTATTTCAATAACCATTGAAAAACATCTGTGGTCTGAACAGAAAAAAAAAAAAAAATCATTTATAAGGCTTTTTTAATCCTCTTTACCAGGCTACTTGGATGTAACTTCTAATCTTTTGCTTGTCATCCTGACTCTGACTCTGGCTCCTGGTTTCTGTGAACTCTTCTGTGCTCATCCTCGTACCTATTAGCTTGTGTTTGCTTTCTGAGTCAAGGGGCAACACTACTTAAATGTTCACGTTCACAAGCAGAGCTGCTCTTTTGTTGTCCTTGTCAAACGCTATTGTCTCTCAAATTCTTACTCTCAACTTTTTCTTTGATGTATAGTTCCTCTTTGTGTATTATCCTTCATATTCTGTTGCCTAGACTCCTTATGATATCTGGTGTGTAAGTGTTTGTGACTTCCCGTATCCTATTGTTCTCCTTGCTTTTCTTCTGTTGATACACTTTTTTGATTCTCCTCATGTTTCCCTATTCTATCACAGGGTCTGTCAGTGGCAATATTTACTACTTTTGTTGCTGGTTTTTTGTATGCTTAAGTGCTTATAATAAAATCCTACAATCAGCTTCTGCAGATTTTTCACCAGCTTTCATGAGCGTTTTCTCCATTTTTACAGTTTAATTGTATCACAGCCAGTCCCAGGTTCTTTTTACCACCTTTGACATACTCTTTGAGCCCTCCTCTTTTCCTGCCTTCCCTTTTCAGACATATCTGACTGATTTTTGTTCCTGAAGGCCATGCTGAAAGGAAAAAAGAATTTGACACGCACTATATATTTTCCCATTTTCTGTCCTGAACATACAAGCTTCTTCCTTATGCCCCTTCTCTTCTCTGCAATGGTTCTGTTCTCTTACACCTCATTTTCTCTTCTTTTTTTCCCCAACCTTCTGCTCAAAACACAGATGTTAGCCTGCCGTCTTAAGAACGTCTCACCTCACTTTCATGGGAACTAACGCTTAAAAGAGAAGAGGAGGGCATGTTTGCAAGAGGGTTGGTGAGCCTCTGGACTTTGTGCCAAGGTTAGGAAGGGTGTTTGCTATGTTGGACACACTTCTGTGAGCCTTTCCCCGCTAACATATTCTGTATTTGCCCTTTGCTTTCCCCTCTCCTAGTCATCTTGCCTCTGTCTTTTTTTTCCTACCTAGTTTTTTCTACTCTTTGTCCCATTTCCTACTCCTTGCCTCGCCAACACTGTTTTTTGCCTCTTCATCTTTGCTCATGCCCCCTGCGTTTTTTTCCTCTTCCTTTCTGTTTCCACAGCCAGTCGCATTCCTCACCAGTGACATACTATTGTACTCCATGTATCCTTCTCCCTTGGTCCAGTCTCTTCTCTAGTGTCCTTCTCCAAGGTCCTGTGTGTCTCCCCACTGCTGATTCCAGCTCCATTGTTCCTCCTGCTCCTGGTGTTGCTGAGCAGAGCAGCCAGTAAGCTGCAGCCTGTGTCCCTCTCCTCCTGCAGGCTGCCATGCTGGTTTCCTTGTCCCTGGGGTGGTTCTTCTGACTGACTCTTCCTTCACCTTCTTCCTACCTCTCCTCTTTCTGGAGTAAGTTTCATGTCCCTTGCCCCAGAAGAAGTTGGTGTTCTCCTCAGGGACTGAATTAAGCAGGAGAAAAATGGGGGAAACTTTCTGCTTTGTTTTAGTGCCAGAGCTGTGTCTGACTTGTGTCACTGAACAGCTGTAAAGGTCTCATAAGTCCATTTCTAGAAAGTATGTGCAAATAACTTTTTTTTTTTCCCCCCCAAGGGAAAGTGAAGCTTCAGATGGCAGTTTGATGATACAAAATCGCTTAGCCTGGTTTTGTTTCTTTGCTAACCTGTGCAGAAGTGCAAAGTATCTCATAATACTGAGTAGCTTGTGTGATAAAATCATGTTTGTGTCTATCAGCATTGAATTTTAATGTAATGGAAATGGGAGAGACACAACTGTAGGTATTTACAGACAGCAATGGCTTCTTGAACGATCATTAGTCTGGTGCAGGTTGAGGATAGGGGGGAAATCTTTGAATCTTTACCACTATTCTTCTGGAAACAGCTCCAAGTTCAGGCACAGTCAAAAAGGCAAATTCAAAGTCACTAGAATGACTTTAAAGTGAATTACTGAAGTCACGACCGAAGAAGAAACCAGACTTGGTTGACCTCATAAATCCCTGGTGTGTTCAGATGTTGAGTGTCTATATGCCATCCTGATCCCTTTCCACCTCAGAAAGAATACAGTAGTACTAGAAGAGAAGGGGAGTCAAAGTTGGCGATACGCAACTACTTGTATGAACAGAGGTAAAAATAGGCTAGGAATCTGTGAGTTGGAAGGCGGGGAAACTGAAGGAAGATATAGGAGGTCTAAAATCACAGACTTACATGGAAAAGTTAATTAGGGAATTGTTATTCAGTGTTTATTGGAACAGAAGAACTAGGGCAACTGAAGGAAGAGAGCTCGTCTCTCTACAGCACAACTTAATTTTGAAACACAGCTCCTCATCTTGTAGAGACCAGAGAGATAGGACTAAGTTGGGGAGGAGGAATATAGTTGTGGCTAATCAAGCAAATGCACAAAAACAGTGAAGGGCCTTGATTTAAACTGGTTCTCAAGTCCCTCATCTAGTGGCTTTCTGGAAGCTGACTGCTCATACCATGAAAGGCTTGTGCTGTCGGTGCGCTGCTTTACATGTACTTTTCCTTGGCGTTTGCCTCAGCAGAGTAAGCAGACTTAAAATGATTCTTCAGTCTGAATCAAATACAGCAGCTCTTACTCCTTTGAGTGGGAATATACATGTATTACATGTTTTTCCTCAGTGGTGTTCCTGCAAATGGCTAAATGGTTTATGTGAACAATCAGACATTCGTTAGTGCCCAAACTGGAAAATCTCAGCCCAAACAATTAGTTTGGCAAAGTTAAGGGCTACAAACATGCAGGAAGCTTGCTGTATTTTTGGGGATTCTTAGTAGTGGGTGATAATTGCGTAAGAAACTTAACTCTGAAAGATGTATTTCTGTATCTTTTTTTTTTCCTGTGTGTGTTTTTTTTTTTTTTCCCCCACCCTCCAGGCAGTCTGAAGTTGTTATTCCAGAAGGAAGATACACATAAATGAACTCTGTCATTTTGGTTGGGATTATAAAAATGTTATTTGCTACCACTAATTGCATGCTTAATGAGATACACCAGGTCTGGAAGAGTTCTGTTGTAGCTCTTGAGAGTGACTTCCAATTACTCATTTCTGCATCTGGGACAGTATCTGCACTCAGTTCTCAGGAAGAAAGTCTAACGTGAGTCTTAGGGGTATGTTCTTTTCAGGGCCACATGGCTTTTGCTGCCTTGGGCAAAAAGTCAGTTCAGCACCCATTTGCTTGCAATAGAAGTTACTTTAGAGAAAAGTTATATTCAGTGGAAGATTAAAGGCAGAACACCACATGCCTAACCTCCCTTGGTGGTTAATATTAACCAGTTACTAGCTTCTACTAGTTACTAGTTTCTTCATCTTATTATGTACTGTTGTTTCAAAACCTTTCTTACAAAACTGATGTTGTTCCGAGTCCTTATGGGTTGTGTCCTAAGAGCATATTTACCATACCTTGTTTATATTTTTATGTCTTTGCTCACGAAATTTTGTGAATTACGTTAAGCCACCTTTTGAGCCTTCCCAAACCGCATCAGTCCTTATTGGGGGAAATACTGGTTACGCTGCATTCATTGCCTCATTGAAGAATTTTTCATATTTAATAGAAGAATGAGGAAATAGCAGCTTTTAGATTAGAAACTGACTCTTTTTATCCAGTTGCAGTCTGATCCTGAGAGTATGAGAGGAATCTTGTGGTAGGCGTTTAATGACTTGGGAGACTGCCAATGAACATCTTGTTTTAGCTTGCTTCACACATTATATTTGTCTAACGTGGCTAAAAAGATTGCAGAAAATTTGGGTAAAAAGTGCAAACCTATGAGCAAAAGCAGAACAAATTTAATGGGTAATTGTGTTAATAAACACTAAGAATGTTGTAGCCTTGTACTTCCAGGGTGAAATGCTGAGTTTCTTGTAAATAACTGTCAACAGACTAATTACCTCTATAATTTTTGAGTAAAAGCTCTGAAAAATTAATATTCTTAAATAAATCTTATACTGAAACAGTATATGAGAAACCTGATTGTAAAACTGCGAGCAAAACTTTTGCTATTTTAAATAGACCCAAGTTAATGAAAGGAAGTTAAGAACCAGAAAATACTCATGTTCTCTCTTCCAGTCTGCAGGCGCGTTTCTCACTTGGAGCATGGTATTAGACTAAATTTATACCTGCAACTGTAGGCTTGTCTATTAGCTTGTTTAACTAGAGGTAGGACATTAAAGCAGATCAGCTGAAGTACATCAAACTTTAATGGCTGCTGTTAATTATGTAAATCATAAAGCAGCTTTAACTTTATTCCCGTAAGGAACAGAGATTTAATGTACTTACGTGTTTTGAAATCATACCTCTGATTTGATCTAATTTTCCATTTAAAGAAGACTTGAACTATAAATTATATATCAAAACTCCTGCTTCCAAGTCTGGAGTAAGTAGAATGAGTACATATGAAGAATAATCATTAGTTTTTCTTTTTTTCTTTTTCTCTCTCTTTAACTCTAAGAAGGTAATTTTGTCTTTTAAACCTGAAATATGAAAATACATACAATTTATGCCACATAGTACTGTCACTGAAAATTTCGCATGATGCAAAAGATAGTAGATTCTTCAGGAAGGAGTAATACAATTTCTGTGATTAAGCATCATGGAAACAAGACCTAACAGAATTGTATCCTGACTGGAGGCTGCTGTTGTGTTGGTGAGTCAGCCATCAGTGTTTGATCAAGACTGGTGCATAGGCACTGGATTTAATTTCGTTTCAGTTTCTTAGAGCATTCACTTTATGTGGACTGCACGATACCCGATACCTGATGTCTCGCAAAACCAGTAGATGCAAAATTAAGTCATCATAGATTTTTTTTTTCCCAAGCAGTTTTGACTCACAAGAGAGCATTGGATTAATAGTTAGTATTATGAGATGAGTGCCTTTTTAATATGCTATTGGAAATTCTAAATTATTGTTAGACTGCTGCCTAATTATAACACTTGATTCACATTCCTGTTTATTTTTATATCTGTGGAATAATTGTACGCAAGTTGAGGACTTGGATATGATGGTACTCAGCAGCAGCATATTCTTCGACCTTGAATAATACACTAAGCCCTTTACAAAGCAGGGGTAGAGTTAAATTCTGGAGTTGGTTTTGTAGCATTCAGCATGCACACTTGAGAAGCTGTGTGACATTTCTTGGCTCTCTCCAGGGTTGGAATACCTTCCTTCAAGCTGTAAGGAGTCACCTCTATCTACTTGGAATATTTTCATGAAGTCTTATGTGCTGGAGCGGTGTCCTTTCAGGCACTGTGCACCTTCCATTCAGCAGGTCAGAGCAGTAGAGAAGAGGACTGAAGCCAGGCTTGCCACTTGGTGGGAATGCTTTGGTTATTGAGCTATCAGATTAAGAGGAGATGCTGGCAGTCTCCCAGCCAATTTGTTACAGAGCCGAATCTGTTATATATCCTCTGAGAGAACCCCTCACCGATTGAATTTTACAGGTGGTTTTGGATCTTGGGTGTAGATGTGAGATGGGTGTTGAGCAGCTCAGCGTTGTAGCGCTTGATGTGCTCTGGGTCTGTATAGAAGCAAAACCGGGACATTTTCATATCATATGATAGAGAACTTCAGGATCAAAAGCAGAGGCACAGAGTTTCACTCTTCTCTGCGTCCAGTAGACATATTTGCCAAGTTGGAGGTCTGTGTCGTTATTGCTAATAAAGTATAAGAAGTTGGATGGAAGTTTTTTCACGATCTGGATTTCAGTTTCATGGTAACTGTCAAATGACTTGTATTTTATGATGATGATGATGATGATGTTATTTATTATTATTTGTGCTGTATAGTTTGCAGTGTATAAACTGTGGAAAATGGAAGAGTATCACAAAAATGAAAATTTGATCTAATGAAAACATTACATCTACTACAAGTAGATCTTGTAGATCTACTACTACATCTACAAGAAAGGCTGGAAAGAGGATCCTGGGAACTACAGGCCTGTCAGCCTGACCTCCGTACCGGGGAAGATCATGGAGTGGTTCATCTTGAAAGTGCTCACAGGGCATGTGAAGGACAACCAAGGCATCAGGCCCAGCCAGCATGGGTTCTTGAAAGGCAGGTCCTGCTTGACCAACCTGATCTCCTTCTATGACCAGGTGACTCGCCTGGTGGATGAAGGAAAGACTGTGGACGTTGTCTACCTGGACTTTAGTAAAGCCTTTGACAGTGTCTCCCACAGCATTCTCTTGGAGAAACTGATGGCTTGTGGCTTAGACAGGTGTACTCTTTGCTGGGTAAAGAACTGGCTGGACAGCCGAGCCCAGAGAGTTGTGGTGAATGGAGTTAAATCCAACTGGCAGCCGGTCATAAGCGGTGTTCCTCAGGGCTCGGTTCTGTAGCCGGTCTTGTTCAATATCTTTATTGATGA
>NW_010513717.1:0-7666 GCF_000687285.1 Phaethon lepturus
CAAGAGGTGCAGAAGCATCACAGACAGTGTCCTACTCCTCACAGCCCCATCTAGCCACCCTGGAAGGGTCTCTGCCCTTCTCCCAAGGGCAAGTCTGTCTTGCTTCTGGTCTCATGGGATCCCCACCAGCCCCAGGCAGTTTTGGCAGAGCTGCAACCCTGTGCCCAGCTGTATTTGTGGAGCTGGTTATCCCTGTCCATCCACAGAGTCTTTCTTTGGTCTCGCTGCAGCATCCTGCATTTTCCAACCCCTCGCTCACATTAGCTGATCTCTGCACCCCTCCTCGTAGGTGCAAGGTGCCTTGTGCAGCACTCTGTTGTCAGCAGAGGTAACAGCCTTCCAGCTGTCATCTGGGTCCTTAGCAATAATGCTGAGTGTCATCTCCAGAAGAGATGCTGTAGACCCTTAAACATGTTCTTCATTTGAGAGGGAACTGTTTATTAATTTGAGTATGGCCTCTCTGCTGCCTTTTTTGTACCACATCAAAATTGTCTCCTCTCCTGTTAAGAACAGCATTGCATGCCAGCATTTAACATCTTGCTAAAGTAAAGCTAAGGTCCTGGTAGATGATATCTATGCTTTCCATTCCATTCTCATGGCCTTTTAGCCGGTACAGAAAAAAACTAGATTGCTTTGGCACAACTCATTTTTCACTAACCACTACTGACAGTTGCTTGTTTTTCTGCTTTTTCTCCTGTGTGCACACAAATAACTTAATGCTAAGTCCCCATTTTCTTCCAGAAATCAAAGAGTTTGTGGCCTATACCTTCCCTTTTTTAAAGATTATCTTTTAAATATTACCTTCTTTAAAGACGATCTATGATTGTCTTTTCCCAACTTTCCTTTCATGACCTCTGAATCCTCTGCATTAAAGCTAGCAGTCTCAGCAAAAACTCAGGGGAAGTTTCTTGCTTGCATCAGTACTTTTTGAGCTACACCTCACTACTAAGGCCATGCTCTGTCCCCTTGACACTGGTAATAATTACGACAGTCCCCTAAGCACCATTTCCCTTTTCAGGTCATTTCCAACCACTCCTTGAAGGTTTTGGAAATAGAAACCTCAGCTATGTAAAACATTCCTTTCTTTAGACACTTTCCCCAGCCCAGCTACCACGCTGGGAAGTGTGTTCAGAGGAACATCTGCCCATGATGTCCCAGTTCTGGTAGAAACAAGTAGGTTCAGGACAGAGGCTGGTCCAGAGTCAAAAGCTTGGGATGTTCAGAGATGCAGAGATGACAAAACCAGTAAACTCACATGCATGGTGCTCCAGGAGGGCAGTGAGAGAAGACAAGAGCTGACCAGGTCAGAAATACCCCTGGGGTCCAGTTCTGACCCTGCCTGAATCACTAGAGCTGCTCAGACACCCACCCCTGGGGGCAGAAGCACTGATACTCAGTGTATCCCCCTCCCCAATCACTTGTGTAGTTACTCCAGTGTCCATGGCCCTTCTTCATGCCCTACAATCACTTCCATTTCTGAGAAGTCCTCCTGGGTCCTGCCTATTCATCCCAACAGACCCAGTCACCTGCTCTCTCTGAAGCCCCTGGGATGTTTTTTGTTTTCCCCACAACAGCTAGAGTTACTGCTGCAAATTGTGCCACCACTGCAAAGCCCCTCAGCAAACAGCTATGGAGTGGCTCCTCATCCATTGTGTTTGCAGCTCTCACAAGTTGAATAAGAAACCTGCCCACAGGCTAGTTTCCATAGACCCTGCAGAGGTAACCACTGCTGACATACACTGGCAGAAGGATGTCTTACACAAGTATAAATACAGGACAACTCAGATGAAAGCAGTAGTATTACTCTGGACTAACAGATACACATCTGCAGTGGAGAGGCCCCTTTATGGTCACATCCTCACGGTGGATCCCCCATTGCAGCACCAGACTCGCCCCTGGGACACTCTGCTGCAGGATCCTGGGCTGGCCTGGGCTGCAGCTCACCTGCCTGCAGCCTGCAAGCTTGCTTAAGAGCCCTGGGTGACCAGCATGCTGCTTTCCAGCCCCTCCAGCTTTCCAACAGGAGTGCAGGACAGCTTCAGAAACAAGTAGCAATGATGTCCTCCATTTTGTGTCAGGCTTTTTTTTTTTTAAAAACAAAGTTTTCTTTTTTCTAATTATAGGATGTTGCAGAACAATCAGCTGAGTCGCATCCCTGCAGAGGCACTGAGGGATCTTCCAAACCTCCAATCTCTGTAAGTCATTAAAAATCAATGCTGCGAACTGCACAGTCTGTTGGAGGCCCTGGACTTCCCAGCATTTGAGTCATTAGTCCCTTTGTCAAGGATGTTCTGTCCCTTCTTCCTTTTCTTTTCCAATTAAAGCAAAGATTACTGTCACTTAGCATAGAAGGGAGGGGAGGGCAGTTTTCATGGAAGGAATACTGTCTTGGTAAAGGATGTTGAAATTACAGCTTCCCATGTGTGCGTCGTGATGAAAAGGCCACCAGCGCCAATGCATATTTCAAGGAACGCTGGAAAATATTGACCCAGAAGGAGCTCTGTCCTCTCCACTGTGGACCACAGTGGGGAAGGGACCTGCCAGGGAGCACAGAGGACATTCTGCTCTGTCAACATGCAAGTTGTGTTGTTTTACCCAGATAGAGGGTAGTTACATCAGGGTAGAAATTCTTTAAAACACTTTTAGTGATTCAGCCATGGGAAGAAGCTGAGGCTGTAATCATGCTTTTCCTTTAAAGTAACTATAGCCACAGCAGGTTTGTGCTACTGCACTCACTAAAAGTCACACATCACTGAAATATTTGCAGTTTTCTTGGGTAGGGACGCACTTGCAAGCAGATCCTGGTAGCAACACTGAATTTAGGGCAGGTTTGGTAATCACCCAGCTAGTGTAAGCAGCACTGCCAAAGCTTGTTAAGAGCATTCTGAATTGGGCTGAAGCGCTGAAAAACTAATCCTTAACTTCAGTCCTACTGTTACTCTGGTTTTTTATCATAGAAATGTTGGCTGGAAGCAGGTCTCCAGGCTAGCCTCCTGCTTGGAGCAGAACTATCACCAATACTAGATGGGGCAGTTGCAGCTTTGTCTATCCAAGCTTGAAACCCTCCAAGCGTGGAGATTCCCCCCTTGCTGGTGACCTGGCCTGGGGCTGTTTCTCTTGGGAAAGAAGCTTTTCCTCGAGTCCAACCTAAAACTCCTGGAGCACGATTGTGGTCATTACTTTTTCATCACTTGGAACCACCTAGAAGGGCTTGGTTCCATCATCATCAGTTGTGGGTTGCTAGCAGATCTCCTCTTAGCTGCTTCTCTGTTAGGTGAAACAGAGGAGGGAGAGCTTGGACCAGCTGGCATCTCATGCTCTTCCTGCAGAAAATGAACAATATGAGCAAATTTTAGGAAGAAATAGGCTGCTTCAGATAACCTGAGGGAGACTAGTTTTGGAATAAAATCAGAGGGCTGAGTATCAGGGCATGTCTGGATAGGACATGCCTCATCCCTGTATTATTAGGGCTGGTTTCAAGAGCCACAGCAGCAGGGGCAAGAGAGGCTGCTATATCCAGTTGTGTCCCACTTGCCCCCAGAGCATGCTGCCCTAGCCAGCAAGCTCCCACCCAGGGTCCAAGGTGACTGAGTAGGGACCTCCTGCCTTTCCCCAGCAGCCTGGGCCCTTTGGATCAACCTGTCTGGGCTGTTATTCCCCTTTCAAAGCACCCCTCAGCCCCTCACCCCTGGTAGCTCAGCCAGGTCTTTCTTCCCAGCAGTGCACAAACATCTGTGCCTGGTCCCTCTGGGCTCCTTCACTCCTCCTCCACATCATCCATTTTTAGGATACCTGCCCTCATCCTCCTGGACCAGGACCACCTCTTCTGAGCTTTCCCCAGATCTACTTCTGAGGCCCAGATTCCCTTCCCAGCCTCTCATCAGACCCAAGTTCCTGTCCCAGACACAAACTGTGCACAGGAGGGAGCAAGACAGTGGCCTCCCACTCCTGCCTCTTTCTTGAAAAAAGAAAAAAACAGCTGTTAGACCTGACAAGACCTGTGTTTGGGGTAGGAGGGGAGCAACAACTTGTGATCATCCAATGCCCCATCCAATGCTCCCAACTACACCAGCCAGACCCGCAGCTTATCCACCAGCCACCAGGCACAGTGAGAGTAAATAAGTTCAAAGGAAGGCTCCTGATGGGAAAATAAGCATTTCATGGGATGGAGCTTAAAGTGCCCTTCCAGCTGAGGGAGCCTGGATACACATTCTCATGGTCACAGACTGCCCAGGATTTCTGGACCATTTTTACACAGATAACTATTGAATTAAACGCCGTTTTTGGGAGGCCCAGCTTTGAGAATAGGCAGAGAATATCAGAAAATAATAGATGTGCATTGGGAAAACAGTACAATCCCTTGTGGCAGATCTGCTGTTAGCAACACCGCTCCTCCTGAGCTAGACAGGTTTCCCACTTGCCAACTCAGGAAGGTGGGACCTGCTGCAGTTGGGCTGGATCTTCTTCACCTGATCAGAGAAACTGGAAAGGGATTAGCTAAGCCACAGGCAGCAAATTAGTGGGAATTGGTAGTCAGAGCAAACTGTGGGGAAAGGTGCTGTGGATCTATCCCCATTGGGATAATAACACCTGCACGTAGTCACTTCTAGCTGCACACTCAGAAGTGCTTTCCAGGGAGTCTGCTCACTGTCAGTGCTTGCGCTGCACTGGCAAGAACACCACAGTATGGGAAGGCAAAGTGGTCTTCCCTAGGGCAACAGCAACGTCAGGAGTAGGACTGAAGTGTCCTGGCTCCGTTTGCCACATTAAGGTGTTTCCATTGCCTCTGCAATGGCACGATCAGTATTGTATAACCATCAGTCACCAGGAGAAGAAGTATTTGGGACAGACTGTGTGAAAGATCAAAAGCTCCAGGAGGCAGGTTTCTGTAACAAAAAGCAAGCAACAAAATGATAGTAGCTTTTCTAGGTCTCACATCAGTGAATCCACTTCACCCATCCTGTTCCTTCTGTGCTTACAAGAATTCAGGGTAAAGCCAGGTCCCCTAGAGTCCATGCTGTGCCCCTAAGGCTGGATCCAACTCTTCAAACCAGGGGGACAGTCCCTAGAAGCAAAAGTTTCAAAGTGTCCCATGCGATGGAGACCTCTTCCCTGTCCAAGATACCTGGTTAAATGATGGACAGAAGGCGCCTCTTAGAAAGACCCAGACTGCAGATGATCAACAGACTGCAGTAAAACCTACCCTCAGTATGGAGAGTACAGGAGGTAGTTATTCTCTGAGATAGTTTTTCTCAGCAGATAGTTATTCTCTAAGAGGACGAGCACAAGCCAGCTTTGCCCCACGTTAGCACTACACCAAGCCCTGTCTGCGTCTCTAGCTTGGCCACTTGAAAGTGTGGAGTGCACACACAGAAAAAGATGACGAATTGCACTTCCTCCTCTTTATACAGAAACTGTACAACAGAGAACCCTCGGGCACCATGAAGGCCCAAGAACCATGTCTGGTAACTAATCCCAGCATGGCTGGGTAACTAATCCCAGCATAGCCCTGCTCTGGGTGGATGGGAACATTCCTGAAGACACACAGTGTGCATTATGAGAGACTTATACCACTGCTGCATCTCACATTGGTGAAAGCATGATCTGCTGGGTCTCCATCCTGTGCTTCTCTGCCAGTGCTTGCACAGGGAGAAGCCAGTGCTTGCAGAGTCTTGCAATTCTTCTCTCTCATGTTTAGAGATGCCCTTCTGAGGCCACCTTTTCCTTCTCTCTCCATTCCAACAGGGTAATGCTCCATAAAGATAAAAACAGGAGTGGCATAGTGTGGACAGTCACTATGTCTTAAGGCAGATACAGAGCTAAGATGCTCTGCTTGGTTTTCACTGGTGCTGCCATGACTTCTCCAAATGTAGTTGTTAGCCTCAGGCCAAGACCTCCAGTACAGGTCTGCAAGAGAGATTTTTTTTTTCATCTTTTTCAAATAATGGAGTCATTTTCCACAAGTTTATGAGACTCTTGTGTATTTGTTGCCAAAACATTAGCCAGCTCGGAACACCCATAGGTCACCCACAGCATAGTTTCTGAGCTGTACTAGTCAGGCTATCTGAGACTCAGTGTACTTGTGTTGCCCACAGACTATTTTTTTCCATTCAGAAGGGGAAGTTGCTTTATGGCACATCATGACATTTCATGAGTTACCGGACTTGCATGGCACTTCATGGCATATTAACTATCTGCTTCGCAAGTTGGCAACACATGCTAAGCAGGCAGGAAAGGGGGGTGAAAATGGGAGCCAACAGGAATGGGCTGGAACAGACAGCTGTACTAGGGATTGTGTGCTGGTTATTTTCTTGCTCTTTCAGCTATTTGCATTTGATGTCCATGTTCATCATTCTGGGATTCAGGCAGGATTTGAAGGGAAAGTATGTATGTCTTATGGACAAACTGACATAAGAGAGGAAAAAACAGGCTTCTTTTCTCAGGTTTATAACAGAAGCAGCCAAACTAAGTGGAAGCTGAGAACAATTGTTTTGAGCGTAGCTCTACGAGTAGGGCTTACCAGGCAATTCAAGGGATGAGGTAGCCAGACAAGTGAGACAGAAAGGGATGCTTCTAGCTGCTGTGGGTCAGAGAGAGGTTGGTATTTATTGCCTGCACAGCACCAAGTTTGAGCTGAAATATAGCAAAACCCTAATGTGTCAGTGGAGTCTCTGAAATATGAAAGTGAGAAATAATGATTAATAAACTCCAGTTGTCTCCAAAGGTGGCAGCCGTCTTGCCTTTTGAGAGTCCAGAGAGGATGCCCACTGAGATAGGACACACACCCCCAAGCCTTGGTAGCACCTGGAATTGAACTGGCTGGGTCCCTTTTCTGCACTGCCGGGGTCCAAGCTGGGGTCCCAGATATAAGGCATGTTCAGACCTGTACTGAAGTTCCTCTGCTTGCTGGCTGAGAGTGCCTGACAGTGCAGGCAGCCAGATGCTCCTCAGGCTCTGCAAGATGTGTGCTGTGAGGCCATGATATCAGCAGGGAAGTTTGCAGCAAGTCTGGGAGTCTGTAACAGCGGGAGATCAGCTTGTACATGCTCATGGAAAGTCCAGGCAGAAAGAAACTCCAATAAACATTGTCACTCAGAGAGAAGAAGGAAAGTTATTCTTCCTTTTTATTGGGGGATGATGCACAGGGAAGTAGGAGTCTCCTGCCCAGAATGATCAGAAAGTCCATGGCACTGTCAGCGCATGAACCTGACTCTCGAGAGAACCTTGCCCCCAGGAGAGCTTGTTCCACACTGGAGCCCTCTTGCCCTGCACATCCACCCTGCATACCTTCCCACACAGCGTTTTGTGGCAGCCTGAGCAAAGGACTCCACCTCCAGGGAGAGGAAGCAGCAGCTCTGTGTTAACATGGCCTGGGTCCTGCTCTCACATCTGTCTCTAGAAGACCAGAAATAAGGGAGGAGTAAAAATTGGCCAGGTGTCACAAAGACCATGCTTACACTGCTCTCCTTCTCTGGGCCTCTGTGGTGAGTTGACCCTGGCTGGATGCCAGGTGCCCACCAAAGCTGCTCTATTGCTCCCCTCCTCAGCTGGGCAGGGAGAGAAAATATAACGAAAGGCTGGTGGGTCGAGATAAGGGCAGGGAGAGATCACTCACCCGTTACCGTCACAGGCAAAACTTGACTTGAGGAAATTAGTTTAATTTATT
>NW_010513718.1:0-4263 GCF_000687285.1 Phaethon lepturus
GCTCCATCCTGGCTGAAACCAGGACACAGGGCTTTTACTTCAGTGTTGTCTGATGCAGTAAGCTTATAAGATAGGGAATCTTAACCAGTCGTTTTGTCAGAAATTAGTGTCTCCACATGCTTTCATCTGTTGTAACTACCAGTCTGGGCCAGTCTTCCAAAACTCTGCGTAACTGGAAGCCATATGCAAAAATATGCATTCACTTTGTGTAGTAGTAAACCTAGGACAACTGAAATGCAGGCATTCTGTGCCTGATTTTTAAATTAGAGGTAGAGTGATGCACAGGTTTTTGGATGATACTCTATGGAGCTACAAGTTTTTCAGTGGCAGCTGCTGTATGGCTACATGATGCTGTAGGTTGGCATTGCAGAAGAAGTAGATTTATGTCCTGTCATGTCAGGAATGGACCTGATGGGCAGGGCCATAAGGTAACAAATGGGCTGATTTTAGCATGAAAGCACTGTTATGGTCAGCTGTAATTCCACTCTTCCTTCCACTCTCTGTTAGTTTCATCTCATACAGTAATTCAGATTTTCCTTTTTCGCTTCTGGTCTTCTGTGTCTCAGGCAGTACATGTGAGACCTGCAGGTTCAATGCATGTCTCATGCTTTTTCCCTTGATAAGCCTAGATTTCATGCATGTTCAGTGTCATGCAAATTCTGTTGTCCCTTCTGTGCAAAAGAAGTTTGGCCTTGATCTGTTATCAGCTGAAAAATTATGAGCCAAAATATCATAGTTGTATGATCCTAACTAGCTTTACGGGACTGGGATCATGAAGTGGCAAAGAAGTTACTGAGGGGCAGAAGGGCAGACAATGGGACTTTCACTTGAGGGTTCTCCCAGGAAACACATTCTCCAGCAAAAACCTATGTGCAAGCCCTTCCGCAGTAAGTGCCGCGGTACGGCCGTGTATATGCCCGGTCCCGGGTGCAGTAGTGAAGTTTCCTGGGAAAGGGAGCACATATTTTTGTCCTACTCTTATACTGGTATTGACGTGTTAGTTTTGGGCTACTGTTACAGTAGTGGTTTCGGTGGATCCTTGGTTGACCCAGAGCAGCCGCTTTCATATTTTTTCATTCTGACGCTACCAGCTGACTATCTCAGCCCGTAACATTATGCACGTAGGCTTTTAAAGGATTGTGAAATTTGAGGGTCAGCGCATTGTTCAAGACTTATGGCCAGCATGGAATGAACAAACTTCTAGTGATAGTAACTTATATCTGATCTGTTGTTTGAAAGCTCAATTATGTTCCCAAGCGGTAAGTCTTGCACGTAAGAAGAGAATAAATCAGTTCTTCAAAGATGACCATACTTCCATTGCCAGATGAAATTTCAGAACAGAATCACTTATCAAAACAATGTTTTTGAAAAATGATGAGATCAGGACGGTTAAGTTCTTTATTATGTAAATTATGGATTGAAATCAATCCCATCTATTATAATTTAGAAAAGAGAAAAAAAAAAAACCCTATCTTCCCACTTTGTAACATACTGTATTGTTCAGTGTTAGTTTTAGCTTCTGTTCTTGGCCTATTCTTAGATCTGCAGCCCATTAGAGTGGCGCCTGTTAAAGCAAATACTGTGAAAGTTTTGCCAGTTTTTCTATGATAAACCATGTTTTCCAGGAATTCATACTTAATCATAAAAAAATCCCTCGCAGTTGAGACTTGGCATGGAAAGTCTTGATTCACAAGGATTTCACTTGTATATTTATCCAGATTTTAAAAAATAAATCAGTCATATAATTTGTTAAGTCAGAGGTATTTCACAATAATGTATTGTTTAAAGATCATAGTATTGTATTTGTTGGAAACAAATAATATTATGATCACTTAATCTAAATAGACACATTTCCTGACAATGAATAATTGCTTTCTTGCTTTTACTTCACAAATCATTCTTAAATATTTCTGTGTGTTCTGACTGTTGGGTAGATCCGTGCAGAGACTGATAAGTAGTTTAAAATGGTCAAATTATTTTCAGTATTCTAGAAATACTCAAATGGTGAAGGTGTTTTCCTTTGAAAAGCTAACCGTGTATCAATGAAAATTTAACTGTATAAATAACTCTTTAACGTATGTTGTCATGTTGGTATTACATCCTAGTGTGCATTTTAAAATTTATTTTTTCTATATGGCATGCTTATTTTATAGGTGGCAGGATTTTTCCATTTAATTAATTACATGTAAATAATTATTCATGCACTTTGCGATTGTTCATCATGAAGATACGAATCAGTCTGCCTTGCCACTCTTAGCTAGGGTGTTTCCATAGTTCTGATAGAGACAAACTATTAACACTGGTAATTTCTAACTAATAATCCATATAATTGTGCAGAGTTTGTCTGCACAGACAAGCAAACCAGGAGGAAATGCTTATTCTATACTACAAAGATTTCTTTTCAACTGCATATTAGTACTTTATGTTTCCTGTTGAAATCCAGTCTGGGGAAAGAGCTATTATCTAAAGTTTATTTACACAGAAATGAACAACAGAAATCACATGTTCGAAGCCTGTATGTATGGAAAGAAGTTTAAAGAAGAATAACGGGATAGCGTTAGTGAGTAAGTAATTATTTGGCTACACAGAAGGAAACTGAAAGATGTTAAGCATAACTGGAAGGAGAATAGATTCAAACAGGGTTTTGGAAGGAATCTCCTGAAGTCACCAAATGACAAGAAGAAAAAGCTGTCTTCCAGTCTGAGTTGGAGACAAGAAAAGTGGCTATAATAGTGGCTTAATTGTCTCAGTAGAGAAAATAAAGAGTAGAGTGGATACTTGTAACTGATTTGATAAGTATGTCACACCCTAAATGATCCAGTTGTCACCCACTATTAATCTTACAGGACAGCTTAAATCAACACATGGAACAGATTGTGATGAAGGCACTGGCCAAGAAATGAGTGTTTGCTAACATGATGAAATAATTAGCATTCAGTGGAGATCAACTATACTTCAATGTGAGAAGCTGATAATCACTTAGCTGAGCTTGGTTCAAATAAATACTTCCTTCCAGCATTCAAAACCTTACCAGCCAGCCCAAGCGTGTAGCCAGAGGTATAGACTTGCATGTCTGATTTTTAGGTCCATGTATTCCAGTCCAGGGGCAGAACTGTAAAAACTGTAAAAATTGTTCAGTGTGAAAAACAGCTGCTAATTTGAAATTAGTGAAGTCTAAAGGGTTTGGCTAGATGTTTCTTTCATCATCCCTTGATCTTCTGCAAAGAATATAGAGACAGCAATGTACCATTCTTGGGAGAAGTACTAGTTGGCACAAGTCAGAAACGTGCCAGGAGACCTGCTAGTGTTTGAAGACAACGTTCAGACCTGTGCTTTGGCTCTTTTTATTTTATTCACAAGATGTGGCCCTTGCAGCTGGCCACCAGTTTAGCAAGGATTGTGCTTTGTGCAACTGTACTCACTGTACCACACTGCGGGATGGGCTCTCTATGACTGCCAGCCTCAATATCTACTGGTGGCAATACTTCTGGCCCACAAAGAATTATTAACATCAAGCACTTCTAAGCAAAAAATAAATAGATCTTGAACAATTTCAGTTATGCAGTGTCTTTAAGCTAATACTGTCACAAAATAATGAAGCCAAGATCTCATATCCATCAGAAGCTCACCAAAAGTAGCCATAAGAATGTGATGATGTGAAGCAGGAATAGCATATACATTTATATTTTTCATATGGTTAATTAAACCCATAGAATCATTCTCTACATACTAAGGTTTTATTGGTATTAGAATAAAGAATTTCTTTTTTGAAAAAAATAACTGATAATTACTTCTCGCTGTGCTTCTAATCAACAGTCTTTGATGTACATCTGTTTTTTAAATACATCTGTAACTTCCAGTCAGGAAAAGCCTTTTATGGCAAGTAGCCTTTAAGCTACATGCTGTGTTTATTTCATATATTTTTTTTCCTTTTCTTCTTAAGAAAGCATCCACACATTTTTCTTCAACTTTATCAGTGAATATATACTTCAAAATGTTTTATGTGGGGGAAAAGCTTTAGTTTTCAGTTTAGTTTAGACATTGTTTAAATGGATGGTGGTGATTATAGTGCTGTCTTTCTTGCAGATGTATATCAGAATAAGAAGAGAACCTAATTTGTCCACTCCACATGTATTATTAGACGCCATGTTATACTCCTCCTTGCATCGTGCGGTGCCAAGGCTGCCTCCAGCTGCTGCGTATGTGGGGGGGAAGGTACCCCCCTGTGGTGCTGAGAGCATCCGCAGCGTTAAATCCGGCTGG
>NW_010513719.1:0-13154 GCF_000687285.1 Phaethon lepturus
ATGAGAAGCATCCCACCATGTCTCTGTGATGGCAACTAACAGTCATAGCTGTCGCGCTGCACAATGGCTTCTAGCTCCTTCTGTTTGGTGCCCATGCTGCGTGCATTGATGTAGATGCACCTGAGCTGGGCTGTCGATTTCAAGTCTGGCACGTTGAACCTACCCCTAGGTTCAACTGTAGTGAGCCCAGTTTTATCCCCTCCCCCCTCCAAATCTAGTTTAAAGCCCTCTCAATGAGGCCTGCCAGCTCATGAGCAAGAATCCTTTTGCCCCTTGGTGTCAAAGATGCCGCAGTAATGTCCCACCAGGCAGTACCTTTTACACTGGTGAAAAGGCGATAGACTAAGCCATATCTTCTGCTGGTGTTCCCTCCTGTAGCCCCATCTGCTACTTCTGAGCCCCAATTCTGTAACAGACTTTGCCTTGAGTTCATGACTTCCCTGGTGAATACGATGACCTCCCTGACTTTATGACCCCTCGTTCAGGAGCTGCAGTAAACAACAGAAAAGCAGGTCTTTTGCTTCAGTTGGTGTGTCTCATTTACTGGGAGCACAAGCCTCAGGAGCCCTCCAAACAGGTGGATATTTGCAGAGGTACATTGATAAACAGAAATAGGACTCTGGCCCAATGAAAGCCTGGTACTTGACTGACTTCTTTGATTTAGACCATCATCATTGATTCAAAAAGTTTTTGGTTTTGATGTTTCCAGGAAGGGATGAGGTGGCAAGGCATAGCCATACAATTCCCTTTAACTTAACTGCAGGAATTTACCACTCTTAAGGAGTTGCCCCTTTGAGCTTTCTCTGTGATTCAGTCTTGTCAGTAATAGCCGTAATGAGAACGTGATCGTTACTCTTCCTTCAGAGAGAGGTATCACCAGCTGTTAAGACTGATGAAAACTATACAGGGCCAGTGGAATGAAATCCCAATAGCTTTTTGGCTGAGGGGAGGTGAAACAGTTGAACACAAGATCTGTAGTCCAACAAGAAAAGCTGTTGTTTATATTTCAAGTAGCCTCCCTGCTAGATGAGGCAACAGTTGCTCAGCTGGGTTGGAGCAAGGTGTGCAGTCTATACCCACACTTCTGCCTGCAGTTGTAGCTTAGGATTCAGGTTTGTCCATGCTTAGGAGAATATGTCACACAGTTCAAATGAGTTGCAAAACAATATGGCCACTCTCTGGCCAGTGGTGCCCCAGGTATCCTTTCAAGAGGACTGAACCTGGAACACCTGTGTCATCCACCCAGCTCTGGGGTTAACCTGACCTCTTTATCTATTAGGTATTTGTATGAAAGCTGGTCTAAATGCTAACTGAGATCAGTGTCCCATTCCACTGATCCCATTGTAATAGGTGCTGTACAAACACAGTAATAAAAGCTCTATCTTGAAGAACTTATGATCTAAAAGCACAAGGAAAGTAATGGGTGGGAAAGAAAAAAGAAGCAAAATGCTTTGGAAGCTGTCAATGGAAAGAGCTGCAGAGTTAAATGTTGTCATACAAGTTTATTTCAGTGGGATGGAAACTCTGCTGTGTCTGGTTATGTATGACCAATCCAGATGAGGGAGGTTCTTCCCACCCGTCTTCTGTAACCCAGCCTTCGACAGTATCTCTCCACCCTTTCAGCAGGTACTGGAGGAATGCAACTCATGCTAAATGTGCAAATAAAGGGAGGAAGGTGGAATTACCATCTGCTGTGGAATGCTGTCTGGCATGCTGACTCCTGTGCACATGTGCACACACACACAATCATTTATGTACACACAAAGACACCCAGAAGGAGGTGAGGAGGGAAAGTTTTTGAACCTCACACTAAGCCTGACAAAGGGAGTGAGTGAATTCTCTGAGCAAGCAGTACAGATTTGGAGGAGAATCCAACTGCAGCTTGTGTTTCATATTTGAGTTGGATGCGCAGGTTTCCAGATGAAAACTGCAAGTTAGACAGGAGTCCATGTTGTCTGCTGATCATCTGTTTAGGGGGAGAAGGAAAACATAAATGACAGAAGAAAAATACTTGCAAACAACAGTAGTAATTAAAATCAAGGATTTAAGCATTACCACCCCTTCCCCCTACCAGATTTGCCTTGAGAAGAAGACAAATAACTTCAACTGCAGGCTCCATGTTTTTTCAAGATCTGAAATATTTAAACCAGGTCCCAAAAGCCCATACACATTTTTAATCAAAACCTGCGCATTTTGTTCAATTTTCTACATAAAATGCCTTGACTTCATAGAACACCAAAACCTCATGAAACTGCAATCGGTACAATACAAAAGATGGAAAAGGAGCAATGCTATTTAAACTGTTGCAACTATACACATACTGTGTTAGACGATTCATTCTCGGGTTCAAGGTTACACATGGCATCATAAGGAGTTCACCTCCTCCCCCGCTTCCAGTGATAAACAGTGTTGGATTTTTGCCAGCACAAAAGGATCTGCAGTCAGCTCCTTCAAGAATGAAAAATATTTTTCCTTTCCCTGCAGGAAAAAAAAAAAAAAACAAACCTGAAGAAAAGCAGACAGCTGCTAACTAGTTGTCTAGCTGTCTATTTGTGGACATTTTCTTTCATCTTGTCATACCTTTTGTGCTGTTTGAAATGTTTGGAGCTTAGACTTGAAGAACACTCAGTGGATTCCAGACTTGTAATGAAAGAAAGAAAAAGAAAAACAGAAAAGTTCTGACAACAGATGTGTGTGTTTGTGTTTTGGGGCAACATCATTCGAAGCATCAGCTAGAGCATTGATTTTATTTTCACCTGAGTGAAGGAAATTTTTCACCCAAGAAAATATACAGTAGTAAGAAAAGCACATATCTCTAGAATGCAAGTAACAGGGATATGTTGTGAGACCTCTGAAGAACAAGCAGAGGCCATTTGGTCAATCACATTTATTCCTTTTGGCGTTATGCTGTTCTGTTAGAACAGAATGAGTAAAGTCAATCTCTTTCTAGATGGTTTTCCTTTGCTTTGTTATCTAAGCTGTTGGAAGGAAGCAAGGTAAAAGTCTAATTAATGTCAGTGATTTTCAATGAGCTTTAGATCAGACAGCGGTGTGCAGAATGTGCTAAATTTACCTCTGCTGATTTTATTGCCCTCTGCTATGCAGACAGTGAGCACAGGAGGGGACTGGCTCTTACTCTGGCTTCCAGATATGCCTCTGGAGCTTCTCATTTTCCCAAGCTTACCTCTTCCTCCAGTATAAAAAAGGAAGCAAAAACAGCCGACAAGTAAGTAAGAGCCAGGAAGAAACCACTGAAATGGTTCTCCTGTGGCGAGGAACCCTTCTCATCCCATCTCAACTGCCCTTCCTAGCACCCTTCAGGGTGCCCTTCAGAGCAAAGCTCTGTCTTCAAACCTCCTCTTTCCTCAGGAGGAACAAAGTTTTGTGGCTGTCTATGAGTACAAGGTGGCAGTCTCCCAGAAGGGGAGCTTACTTGGAGGGATCAGAGAACCCCTAACACATTCCCACCAGTGTCTATGGGCTTAGCATTAGACAGGGAACAGCCTCTCTGCCTCCCCTCTCCGTGCCAAGAGGCTGCTGTAGTGGAAGAGCTCCAGGTGCTGCGTTGCTGCCTCTGCATCCTGCAACTCATCTGGCCATATTTCTTCACCAGTGGGGCAGGCTTAAGAGGCAGCACCATCACCACCAGCGTGACCCTGTTGCTTCTCCAGTGATGATCCTGGCTGTTGGAGGTGGAGTGAGCCTGTTGGTTCATCAGTTCTTGGATCAGGATTGTCCAAGAAGTTCTCATCTGCTCAGTGTTTTGCCCTCTTCCACCACCAGTTTTTTCTGCATTCTCCAAAATACCAAACCTGTGAGGACAGCAAACTGAATTAATACTGTTTTCCAGCACCTGAGAAGCCTGTCATCTTGGTATCTCAAGTAATTCTTCTTGGTCCTGCAACTGAGATGGCTAGCTGCCAAAGCAAAGATACGAGGCCTTCATTTATAATAGCTTCTGCCACAGTGACTTTTCTCTGTTCAGGCAGAAGAAAGTGCTCAAAAGTAACTAACTGACTTCTTGATGTGATCTCATACGTCCTCTTATGCTCTTTGTCTTGCCTCTCTTGCCACTGCTCCTGCTGTGGCCTGTGGAGTGATGGGCAGAGATCTTCTCATCTTCACTGAGACCCCATCACCTGCGCCAGAGATGTCCATGTCAGCAGCATGAACTTTTGAGGCTAAAGTGGCGTGAGGGGAGTCACAGCTTCAAACCTTGGGTGAGAGAGAAGAGCTGTAAACATGGGGATGGCTTTTCCTACTGACAGCAGATGTCTTTTTGGAAACTCCTTGATTAGACCCTGAATGATCAAGAGGTTGAAGAGAAATAGGAGATTTACATATAAAAAGGGACTCTACTTTTGGGATCAATTAGACTATTCAGGGTTCACACTATACCCCCTTTTTTCCCAGCCTTTATAGAGCCCTTGCTAGGATTAAGCCCCCATCGAGTAGATTATCTTTACATAGAGGCTGAATCTAGTGTTACAGGCTCTTTATTATCTCTTCTTTGAGACTGTGCAGGCTATCCCCTTGAAGTTCTTAACCCTTAAAGCACTTTATCTAGTATTTATTGTTTCTTCTCCACAGGCATCTGAGATGGCAGCACTGGTATACAGAGCCCACCTGTCCTTGTTCTCCCTAAGAGCACCATCTCTCCCCCCTCCTTCTTCTGTACACAAGGAGCCCACTGAGTCACATCAACATCAGGCCCTCTGTTTCCTAATCCTTTTCATCTCCAAGAAGTGTGCACCATTCTTGCTTGACTCTGGTGAGCTGCAAAGTTCCTGTCAAATGCAAACATATTCCAGCTGCTGGGAGTTCGATGCATTCGTTTTGAGGGATGTAAGAAAGGCCATCAGTGGACTGGGTGATGAAAAGGTCAGGGCTGACTGCCTGAGAAAAGGGGAGATAAGAGGAACATGGGGTAGAGAATTACAAAGTAGTGAGTGGCTTAAAGAAGATTCCTGCACCAATACTGTGTCTGTTGAGTGTAACAGGGTGTTTGAAAGGAAAGGTTGGAGGTTCCTGGGTGGAATCTTGCACTAAATGCACTAAATCTTGCACCTAAAATAACAAGTTCTGGAACAGGAACAGGTCCACATGGATCCATGGGTCTGGTTTCTCTGTGCCTGTGCTCTGGAGGCATCTGGGCACAAGTATCCTGCAGGACACTCCTTGCTAATACATGCATCATCAAGGAGGCATGCCTTGTTATCCAGTGAGTAGCTGATTCTAGCCCTGCCATTCCTCTTGTTCTGTCTTATCTCCCCTGATGTGACCATTGCTGCAGAACATCTATTAGGACCCACATGTGAGAAGAGATTTACTGAGTTGGAGTATTTAGACTGTGGTGACCTTTCCTTCTCACAGTTCCCATAATTGTGCAAAGAAACATATTTCTCCTTGCCAGCCTCCTTTTCACCAAAATGACACACTTTTCTGAACTGATTTGCTTATCATTTTTAATAGCTTCTGGCTGTGGACATTGAAGTCTTGTCTCTTTCAGCAGAAGTGCTCAAAAACAACGTCTTGAAGTGATCCCCGAATTGTCTTGTGCCCTCAGTTTGTAAGGCTGTGAGATTTTAAATGACCCAGGCAGGATTATCCTGGTCTTATCGCCAGATGTGGTCCCCAGCTGATGTTACCTAACTCATTCCAGTCTACCTGTGCCAGTCCCTTGCCATGACTTTGCTCCCTAACTGGGCATGTTGTAATTGAAATAAGTGGAGCTGCATTTATTTTCATGGCTCACCCTCATCTGAGAAGCAGGAGATGGCCTTACTTTTTACCTATCAGCTACTTGCATGCCTGCTGGCAGGCAAAAGCAGCAGATACTTTCTTTCCCACGCGCCAGATACGCTGCTTCTGCAGTCATGCTAGCCCCAGTCTGAACAGGAATAGTCACAGCCCTTCCTTCACTGACAATGGCCACTTATGTGAAAAATGCAGAACTGAGCAGACTAGGACTAAATGTGCTGGAAATATGAAGAGAAGAATGATCTTTGGCTGTGCATCAAAGAGCATTAAGGCATTCTGAAGCAGATTCCTCTTGCTCTCTGGGTTTAATTCAGAGGGGATTTTCTACCCACAGAATCAAGGTCTTTACTGTGTGATTTCCTTCCTGCAGGAGCTGGGAAGTCTCAGGTTCTGTGCAGGCCACAAAAAGCTGTAAATGGGTCCAGGGTGTGTACAAGTTTCTGTGGAGATGACAGCAGACCTCACTGCTGTTCCAAATGTGCAATGCTGGTGGACCTGAGAGGCATCATTCCTAGTGAATTCCAGCAAGGGAGAATTGATCTGCTCTTCTAGATACTCACATTGCCTGTTCTTAATCAACTCATGCTTTTCTAAATATTTTTCCTCTTGATCTCTTAAAATAGTTTCCCAGGCTGTCTCTACTGCTGACACTAACATGCTCCAGTCTGTGTTCCTTTTTTATTATGTCTCTTTGTCTTCTTTTTTTAACAAAGAACACATAACTGCTTTATATAATTCACTTTTGAGTCCATAAGCCATTTCTTCTAAACATGGCCCTCATATGGAAACATCCAAGGATGCTTCTTTGACTTTCAATTTCTTTTTTTTGTTTAAATTCTGAAAGTATTATATCACCTAAACCTGTGGCCCTAGTTCACTGCCAACTATTCAGTGTTCCCGCTGCATGCTTCCTGATGCCTTGCTTCATTTTTCCAACATTATCTGTTTTGCTGAAATGCAATGTCTTCCTTAGTATGAGCTAGCTAAACCATTCTTGCTCTCAAAATGATCAACATTTGCGAATAATTACCTGATCAATTTTGTATTGTTCTGTTGTAAAACACTCATTCTGTAGCAATGATCAAAGTATTTAATGTGGTTGTTCCTTTCTTATGCATACTTTTTTGTCGTTCATATTTTATTTGCCTGCTAAGACCTGCAATTGTTAGTTTTGATTTTACAAGTTGTTGGATATTTCTCGCTTTCAAGTCTCGCAGTGTTTGCCCCATAGCATGGAATGCTTATTATATCTAACTCTTCCTTTTCTAAATCTGTTTACACTTATAAATATGCCTAGTTATCATTGGATATTGTACCTTACTCCTTTGCCAAAGGACGGCTGGCTTTTATCTTATGTTTTAAACTAGTAAATATGAGTATTCATGAAAGATGAGGTACACAACAAACTTGTCTCTAGTTGTGCAATCAAGTATAAGTGTGGCTGCCTTTAAACAGAATGTGTCAATTCTGTGATCTCTGCGATTTCCTTTAATAGGGCTGTTGTAACTTGTCTCCTGCTACACTGAAATACACAGTAGATGTATTCTAAGTAATAAGACCACTGTTCATGAATATACACTAGTAGTTCTGTAGCACAGGTGGGAAATGACAGCCCTGGCACTCTGTAGGCAGGATTAAATTGATAGGCTTTTCCTGGACAAGCTGCTTTAACTGCAGTGGAAAGCATTAACTGATCCCAAATATACCATATTCTGCTCATAATGCAATGGTTGGTGTCAACCCATACTACTGACCCGATGGGATGTCTGGTTGAATGAGTCATTTGGTTAAAGTAGCCTGTGCGTTTGAGAAAATGCCTTTTCTTGCCTTCTGACTTGTCCCTTCAGCATTCCTCCGTGTTTTTGCATCCTGACATCCCTTTTTGGTTCAGCTGGCGTTGGGCGTGTGCATGCACACAATACGTGATCCCTCCTTGCCCATCTCCAAATGGGGACCTCTCTTTAATTCACCCTTGGCTCAGGTGCCCATGCTGTAACGCCCTTTGTGGGGACTGGCGTCTGTGGAAATGGCGATGCTGGCTGTGTCCCCACATCTGACACTGGCGAGGGGTGGTGGTAGTGCTCAGCGTGCCAGCAGCCACAAATACACAGCACTGTGTCTTTCTGCAGGTGCAGAAGCAGCTCTATCACTTGATCCATGCAAATTCACACCCACTAGGTCCTGCTTTTAGAGCTGGATTGAAAACATGACGTTGCTGCTGTTTGACTTTTCCTTTTCAGTATACAAGTAAACATATCAGGTGATGGGATTACAGATAATGTTGATCACTCACACACAGGAGGCCTGAATTGTGTTCCTGACAATGAATAGATAGGGTTCTGCTGGCTTCAACAGGGGTTTAGAGCAGGCTGGAGGATATGTGTAACACCAACACTGGAAAACATTTTCAAAGTGTTTGCTAAAGCACAGAAATGTTACCATCTCGAGAAAAGTTTTAATCTCTTTTTCATTTTGCCTCCTAATAATTTCTTCTGGGCTAGTTAGTAGAAAAAATAGCAGCATGCAGTCACAGCAGGTATTTTCTGATACACACGCATATTCGAGTGTATTTGTGAATGTGGCTGTTTGTATTTCGTTGACAGAGCCTGCTCACTCTATGCCTCACATTAGTCATATTCTGTCATGTGTCTGAGCTGAGGTTCCTCACTCAATGAAATCGACTCCGGTAGCATGATCTGGAAATGCCAGTTACTCCAGTGGGGTCGTGCAAGGAGGTGAGGAATATATCCCCACTCCATATTTGCATAGCAGTATTGCAGCATATGAAGAAGATAATGGGTGGGCAGAGAGGGGATCCAGCATGCCCAATCTGCATAAAATGAAGAGAAAACTTTTCTTCATCAAAAAGCTGGTTTAGGGTCTCTTTGCCTTGTTCCTTCCTCAGGGCAAAGGTTTTATGACCTTTGTCAAAACTCATGTTAAGCAGCTCACTCTATCCCTCAAGATCAGATGAAGCAATTTCTCTCTCTTCTTTCCTGCCAGGAGGAGGCAGAATGACCCTTGAGTGAGGGTTGGCTCCACTGAGGCTTTCCAGCAGAGATCACTGGTAGCAATGGCAGGTTATACAGGTAACTGCTGGACAAGCTTCCTTCCTTCTTGCTCATGTCAGTTCTGCAAATGGTAGTATTAGACTCTGGAGAAATGCTCTCATAATAAATAAAAGTCAGGGGTGGGAATATTTAAATTATTTCAGGACACGTAGTCTATCCCCTCATCACCAACACAACTGTTTGAAAGCTGGTTTTCACCTGTTCATTTGTGATGAAATGAAAAAAATATCTGTTCAGAGCATATCTGGAGAGAGGAAATCCCACCTTAAAATTTACTGGATTAATGGCAGATCCAAAGCCCGCTGGAAACAATGGGAAGACTTTTGGTGAGTTTAGTGGGTTTTCAGTTCAAGGCCTGGTGCTCTGAATAATGTCTGTGATTATTTGTGTACCTCTCTTCTCTGACCATAATCTCTGCCTCTTGCTGTTGAGTCAGGAGGAGCAATGCAGCAATTTGAAGGACCTACCTAGTAAGATAGTAGCCTTGCTGTAAAGCTGTATGTTGTGCTGTCTGCAGTGCTTGAATCAGCCTCAGGTGACCATATGGAGTAAATGTACTGAACAGTCCCATCAGATTTCATTTTTTTGTTCAGCATTTATGACAGGCCTTTAAACAATTTTTGTTCTTCCCTGTGTTTTTGCTGCAGTGTGTAAAGAGTAGAACTGATGGCCTTTCTCCTTTCTGTCTGCAACTTATTTTCTAATATCTCAAGCTTTAGTTTGCAGCAACGGAAGACAGACATAAAGCCAACTCTGTTCCAACTGATGGCAGCTTTGGCTTGTTCTTGAGTGTAAATGGCTGAAGAAAACTCCAAGGAAAGGAGAGTCAGACCTCATTTCAAGTTATTGCTAAATTTGCCATTTGATGCTCTTTTGGAAAAATCCATTTTACACAGTTTGCATCTAATTTTGAATGCTTGCATTGTACCGTATTTAATTTGGAAACTATTTTCTGTGGTCATGAATTCCTCCCTGGAGTGTCTTCGCAGGTAATCAAATGTTACTGTCTTTCTGCACTTCAGAGATGCTAGTCTTCCTTTTATTAAGTGCTTTGCATTCCTCACATGATGCTCATCCTCACTGATTGGGTGCTTGCCTCCTACTGAGAGACCAGTGACTGAGAACTGGGAACTGTTTGGTTAAAACAGTAACTGAAGGATATTGTAATTTTTCTCTTTACCTTGAGCAAGATGCACTTGGAGAACTGTACTGACTGTGGTAACAGGAAGGTTTATAAAGTTATTGCATTCTAAGGAGCAATTACCATATGCTGTTTAAAATTTTTCAGCCAAGTTTCATGGGTCTGAACCAGCACCCAGTGAATCTGGTAGAAGTCTTTGCATGGTCTGTAATGACAGTTTGATCAGATTCGCCACGAAGACAGTGTTGCAGAGATGAACGGTAACATTTCCCAGTATATCCAGGGCATGATTGTGTGTGTTCATATTAATCCCAACATGTTTAAGGTTTCATGCATTGAAAACTCTTTCTCTAAGGACTCTAAATGAATCAGAAAGCATTAATGGCAAAAATGCAGAGAAATGCCATCGGTGCCTCCACCCTAATCCCTCCCACCCTGAAGTCATTGGTTGTACCTATGTGGAAACAGAACTGGTACCAAGCATGTTGGAGGACAAACTCGTTTCCTGTGGGCCCTCTTTGAAGAAGGTCCAGTAATTTCAGGGTGGTCAGAAACTCACTTTTAAAAACATTTAACTGTGGTATTTGAACACCTGTAAACCTAAAAGTGCTGGACTCTGCCTCTTTGCTTAAACAGCTGGTGACCATACAGGCTCCCCCATTCCCTGTCCTGCAGCAGTCTCTGTCATGAGACTAAGGAAGGAACAACCAAAAAAAAGAGATGAAGGCAATTTGTTTCTTATCAGAGGAAGCCTATTTCATTAATGACTCACAGGAGTAATTATCTGTCAAATTGTCTCTGTGTGTAGGAACAGTCCACTTTCCTTTCGTCAGCCTGAATTCATTGTGGTGTGGTTTGTTACCAAGCTGGTCATTACTTCAAGAGGATTTCTTTGTTATTTCATGGGTTCTTAGTGCTTAGGAAGAGAACTGATTCTCGGAGTGAGTTTTAAAATCCCAATACTCTGCAAGGCTCAATATCTTATAAAAACTTGTGGGAACAGTGTAGCCGTACTAGATCAGACCACTGGTTATTTTTGTGCTGATTTTGATGGAGTCCAACTGCAAATGAATAAGTGGAAGGCAAAATCTCCAAAATGCAGTTAGGCAGTTGGATCAAACTATGGCACAAGACAGAACATTTTCCTCCTAATCCATATCTGTCCATATACACAGTAAATACTGAAGTCTGGCTACCAGTTTTCTAAAGCTATTTTAGGAACTGGTTGAAAAAAGAGGAGGAAAGAAAATGCTGATTTTTTTTCCCTTCTCCCATCCTTAAAAAGAGTATTTGAGAAATTTTTCCTTTAAATGTGGAGTTCTGAACAAAATTCACTCTGTTCTTTGTTATTAATTTAGCCAAGAGCATTGTTTATAGCCATCAAGTCATTATTGTTGCAGAAAACCTACAAATGATGTGCAGGTGGCCTCCGCAAGTGATGTCCATGGGTGTCTTTAAAAACATTACCTTTCTTTCTCTTTAACGTCTTGACTTGAAGATTTGTCACCATCCTGCATCAAACAACAAGGTAGGAAAGAGGACCTTAACATTATCCAACTCGCTTCCATCTTTTTATCTGATTCTTCTTTAAAGAATTCTTAGAGTGATTTGTCATTCACCACTTATAGCTTGATTTTTTATTTTTTTCCAAGAGAAGTCATCAAAGGGGAATGTGGAATAGTATCACAGATTGCAAGGCCAGTGTTGCCTGGCTTCCTGCATGACACAAGCAAGAGAGTAGCCTCCAGGAACCTGTGCTCCAAGCCTGCATTTATCCTCAACCTGTGGTAGGGAATTGCAGTAACTAGTGACAGCAATCAAAAGTGAATAGAATAATCTTTTTTCCATTCCTCTGCAGGGTGGAACACAGAAATGTTTCTCTTTGCTACAGAAGAGTTTTCCACCAGGCACTGTGTGCATTTAAGGAAGTAGCAGGAGGTGTACCTTCTGAAGGTCATGTGAAATCATGCAAACTTGAGATCATTCTAAGTTATGGCACGAAAGGAGGTTACATACACTGTGACTTAAGCCACTGAAGGGAATGTGGTTGATTGATCAGCCATAAGGTGACCTACCAAGGAAGTGCCTATGCCTCTTTATTCAGCAATTCTGAAACGCAAGTTGTGCAAAGTCTGTTTAAACAGGCTTTCTTGTACCAGACCTTGTTAGACTAGACTTGTGCCAGAGAGTCAGTGCTAGTGGAAGCGAGCATCAGGTGACACTGCCTTCAGGAGAAAACACTTTGTGTTAAAATATATCGTACCTTTATGTTTCTGAAGATGATTCCCAGGTGCTAATCTCATCTTTACAGTTGAGTTCTGAGGTGAATAGGTGTTGTCTACTGATGTGATGAAGAAATCACATAAGAAGTCTTCCCTTTTTTCCTTTCAGAATTAATTTTGCTGGGTGCAAATATGTATGACTTTACACTTAAACCAAATGTTAATTTGGAGGTCTGTCTTTACAAATAAATCACTTAACCCAGAAATTCCCTCAAAGGTGTAACAGCACTGGGAGGTGTTTAAAAAGCAGAGGACATACCAGCCAAACCTCATGTTGGCAGTGCTTGAATGATGTGTTTTGAGTACTAGCTTTGCATCAAAGGAAGAGAGACTGTTTAGGGTAGAAAGCTAAGAAAGAAAACCTGCACCCAAGAAAAGCTCTGGGGAGGTCATTAGTGAGGCAGGATATAACTACCTGAGCTGGAGTCAGAGCAAGACACAGGCATTGTCATCGGTACACATGTGAAAAAAACAGTGGGATCTGAGGGCATCTCTCGCTCGCTCTCTACATTTGTGTGCGCGCTTACCATCTCAGTGCGAACAATGTACCTGGCTGAGAAACAGAAGGGTTGCTGAGAGGAAGGGAGAGACATTAAAAATAGGTCTAATTGTTTTCTAATTTTGCTTCCTTTTGCTATCTGTAATTCATAAAAGAAGTGTTTACTTGCCAGCAATACATTTAAAGTATATGCAAACATGGCATGCCCTTTGCATGTCCTCGGAACAGCTGAGTGCACAAGCGCAGGCTTGCATTTTGCAGACATAGTCTGGCACTTTCAGCTCTCCTCTCTTTCAAATCCTGTCCCACGGTGATTCAGAGGGCTTTTTTAGAAGTCCCCGCAGTATCTTGTTCATGATGGCAGCCCAGATAAACAGCACTGTCCTGACTACACTGTAGGG
>NW_010513719.1:13185-27519 GCF_000687285.1 Phaethon lepturus
TTAGTTTGCATGCACAAAGTAATAGCTAGGTCAGATCTTCTGCTGACGTTTCTCCAGCAGCTGAGTTGCAGCAGTAAGGGCCTGACCAGAAGTAGCCCCGTTGTGTTAAAGCCGGTAAAGCAGTGCTGGTTTACATCTGCTGGGGATCTCATCACCTGCCTCCAATACTGTGGCTCTACCCTTAAAAATAACCCAAACAAACAACTGAGTGTGCGTAAGCCCCTGTGGGCTTTTTCAGACAGTTCATAAATTTATTTTACGGGCTGCCCAACACAGACCACGTGCTGTGTTTAAAGAAAAAGAAATGAGCTTGAAGACTGCTAAAAAACATGAAGGAAGAGTGGGAGAAAAGTCTAGCATCTAACTGACATTCTTGGCAAGGGGCAACTCCGCCACATAAACAGAGAAAGTAACCATTCTTGCTAACTTCTCATTTTGATAAAGGTTACATCACTACCTGGCCTGCCAAGCTTGCATTCCCCCCGACCAAAGAAAGATGTGCTTCTGGCCAGCATCAGAGGAACCGAAGGGAGTGAGTTTGGTTCTCCACCCAGCCACTAAATTCTTCAAGCCAGATTCTATGATTTGGAATAAAATCTCTGGAATAAACTCAGAGTGTTTCTATTACTCAGATGATATTCCTGTGTGAAATACACATTCCTGATTTTCAGTTCTTTCTTACTGAGATAGTAATTGCCTCAGGGGTGGATAGCAAACAAGACCTCCACTTCGGTCCATACTGCCTCTACCTGTTCATGGGCAGGTTTCCAGACCATGACTAAGGACCATATTGAAAAATATACATTGAAATATATCTTGGAGAAAATTCCCCACATAGAAATAATGCCATTGGGTTTAGGTTGTTCTCCCTGAATAAAATGAAGTTGTTAAGTAAAAACCAAAATGTGCCAGTTCAGAGGTCTCGTTGCAGCAGATAAATTGAAATTGATAAAAATTCTGGTGAATTAGGAGATGAGGTACATCCTGCATCAGCAGGGAGAAGACCTGTCCAGGTCTTAATCCATGACAGGTTAAAGATAAGAGTCTTCTTACAGAGTACCAAGAACATTCAATCTCATAAGATCTCTTTTTGTTTTCAGCTTGGTAGGGAAACTGCCAAGAGCATACCAACATATGTTAACATGATTGGTATGTTCAACATACTAAGAAGTGAGTGCCTGGCTACCACATCCCATCTGTAGTTTGTCATCGCAACCAGTGAAGAGAGACCTTCATTTCTCCAGTGTGCAGATGCATGTTCAACATACCTTTTGGAGGAATCTTTTTGGAGGGAGCACCATCATAAAAGGAAAACACCAGCCTAACTCGCAAGAGAGGAGCTTGGTTTGAAACCAAGAATCATAGAATCATAGAATCATTTAGGTTGGAAAAGACCTCTAAAATCATCAAGGCCAACCATTAACCTAGCACAGCAAGTCCACCACTAAATTATGTCCCTAAGCACCACATCTATATGTCTTTTAAATATCTCCAGGGATGATCACTCAACCACTTCCCTGGGCAGCCTGTTCCAGTGCTTGGCAACCCTTTCAGTGAAGAAATTTTTCCTAATGTCCAATCTAAATCTCCCCTGGCACAGCTTGAGGCCATTTCCTCTTATCCTATTGCTTGTTACTTGGGAGAAGAGACTGACACCCACCTCCCTACAACCTCCTTTCAGGTAGCTGTAGAGAGCGATAAGGTCTCCCTGGAGCCTCCTTTTCTCCAGGCTAAACAAGCCCAGTTCCCTCAGTCACTCATAAGACTTGTGCCTTGAGTGAAGATGCATGAAACTGACACTTCCTTCCCTCTGCCACCTTATTCTACACAGAAGAAGAGTAAGGTGTTGATCAGCATGTGCTGAAGATGACCATTTTTTGGTAGTTCTTGATCAAGGCCAGGAGAATACAACCACCTCTGGAACCAAATCAAAACTTGGCAGGATGCTGATGTTGGTGGAGATGGCTCTGCCAATGGCATAGGGCACATCTGCTGCTGGTGCGTATTTTTAGTTTTTCTGTGATCTTTATCTTCACAGAGTGCATTAGGAATTACAGAGAAGAAGGTGAGGTGCAGGTGCTTGTAAATAAAGGCCAGAGGTGACTTGTTATGGCCTACAGTCCCATTGCTTCAGAAAACATTGAGCCTGCTCTCATCACAGAAAACAAATAGAATGATTTTAAGGGCTGTGAATTGCTGGTGCTTTTATTTCAGAGGCATTAATGGAAGCTTCTTTTTGCAACTAATGCTAGAAAGCAGGTTGTCTGTTTTTATGGCAGAACATATTTTTGTCGAATTGTGCTTTTTTTGTGTTGCAATAAGCATGATCTCTCTGCTTCTAGAGTGCATGAATCATTATATTTATCACTAATCTGTGCTGAAGTTGAACATAATTTCTTTATTTTCTGCTGTTCCCAGTCCTGCTGGAGCTGTGCTTGGCCTGAGCTGCAGCTCAGCTTCCAACCCTCACTCTTCATAAATGGAAAGGAACCTCAGATATGGGTCCAGATACGAATGTACTTTTCTGCTCTTGCCCATCCCATTTTCCCTCGTCATAAAGCATCTTCATAGCTTACTGCCATTTTATGTCTGTGATTTTTGGCTGCAATTAACATTTTTGGGGTTTATTTCTTTCTGGAATAGAAGTCTCTTACAGCTAAGAAAAATGAGTCCTTTCTCTATGACACCATTACGTCTAAGAGAGTGCTCCTCAGGCTTTCTTATTTGTAAAAGTCAGTCCTAGACTGGATGGATCACTGTAGGAATGAGAGAAGAGTTTAACACCATTAAAGTTGTTTTCTCCCTGCAAGATTCCTTGCAAAAGCTCTTGTTACTGTCAGTGGCTCCGGTGGTATCATGTCAGACTGGCAAGACTGAAGTTCTGGCAGTTTTATGTCACTGCATTCTCTACTAGCTCTTGATGAGTTTCTGTATCATCCATTGGCATTTACCCTATTATCCTTGTTGTCCGTTTTATGTGATATTGGCCCTAGGCCTCTCGTCTTGCATTTTGGTCTCCCTGCAGGATTGTTACTGGCTGATCATGGTGCAGAAGTGGTAACTGACCTATAGTTAGGAGGCAGCTGAAGAAATGGGCTGTCAGGAACTTCACAAAGTTCAGCAAAAGCAAATGTAAAACCCTCTGCCAGAGGTGGGGCAGACCCACACAGAGGGGCAGGCTGGCTGGAGAGGGAACCATGCGGGCAAGAAGGACGGACAGCTGAGGTCTCCCTGGAGGTGCACACTGATGGGGTGCAGGGACACAGCTTGCAAAAGGAGACGCTGCATTGAGGCAAAGAGCACACATTTTGTTCCCAGGATGGTGGTCTGTCCCAGGAACGTGTTGCCCAGAGAGGCCATGGGATACCCACCCTGGGTGAGAGTCTGCTCCTGTTAGCCCTTGCTTTGTGTGGGGTAGACTGGAGACTGCCTGAGGTCCAGTCTGACTCACTCCGTGACTACTGGCGGAAGTACAGGTGGAACTCATGGGTGGCACCACTGGTTATATCTGCAATAAAGGTTACATGGCTATCTGGCCTACCAAGCTTGCATTCCTCTCAGAGGCTTTTTTTCCCCTAATTTCTGTCTTGAAATTAAGTATCCTGTAGTGCTTTTCACTCAATAGCCTTTAGCTTAGTGATGCTTTCCTTGAGTATTAAAGCAGTGGGAGAATTGTATTTTTCAGGGAATCCCCACTTGAGTTACAGATGATACGCTTGCATGCTTGTGAAATGTGGTTGCTCAAAGCTCCTTCATTTGCTGCGGTCAGGTGCCAGCCCTGTGGTGATCTTGTGCTGAAGTGTCTTCCCTGAGGCTTGCCCACAATGTTGACTGCCACAAAGGTCCCCGTGGGATTGGAGTCAGAATAATTTTGTAGCCTATGCGTAGTTTGAAATATGGATTCCTGCTTGTGAGAAAGACCATTCCAGTCTCCAAGTTGCATCCTTTGTGTTAATCGACAGGTAAGGAAATTGAAAGGTTTCTTCACACCCTCCTTGCTGTGGATATATTTCTACTAAGCCATTTTATTTCTGTTTCTGAGGGACAGAGAGAAGATACTGTACCTTTTGTTTCAAGGCCTTAGGGTTAGAACTTCCTCTTTGGCTGTCTTTAGGCTGCTACATCAAAGTAGGCAGTAAGAAATTAAAACCACCAGGATAACATAATAAAAAAGAACAAGCCATTTAGGAGGGGGGAAAAAAAAAAATCAATATTTTGTCTTTTAGGTTCCCAGTACAAAATACTTGTGTAGAAACGGCAGAGGGGAAAACATGAACATTGGGCTTCTCCTGCCCTAATTGCAAGTACAGCAGGTATGTCAACTGTGCATTTGAGAGACAGAGGTAAGGACTGCTTTGTAAACAGAAGCAGAGCTGGTGAAACAGAAGGACAATAGCTAAAGGCATTTTGTAGCTATACCTAGCTTGAGGAAACCTTATTTGAGGAAGAGAACAAGTATAGCCCAGTAGGTATAATTCTAGATCAATATATTTTTGTTTTATCTCCTGCTGGATGGGCTTGCTACATTTTATATGAAGCTTGATTGTATAAGTGGGTTACAGGTTTTGGAAACTCTTCCATGTTTGTGAAAAACAGGTGGAGAAATGGCTGATGCCTAGATTTCACTCAGATAAAGTAAAAAAACCCGCTACTGGAGTTCTGAGCTGCTGCACCTAGACCTGCCTTGGACCTGCCTTAAAGCAAGCATTACGGGTGTAAGAGGGTGCTGAAGTCCAACTGGACTTCTTGCGGCCCACTGTCCACAGCATGCTTAGTCTCCAGAGGCAGAATAGCAGACACTTTTTGAAACATCCTATGCTTGGATTTAGGGACACCTTTCCTCCTGAGAGTAAGACATTTACTGGATATAGCCACTCTTCTTTATTGACATTGTGGAGTGAAGAGTAACTGCTTTACCTCTAAAGATAAATTAAAACCACAGCATTAGGAATATTGCCTTTGAGCATAAAAACTGTATAACACATGTTGGGCAGAAAGTTATTTAATTTACAGGGAAAAGGTGCACAGGTTAAAGAATATTCAGATAAGTTAGCTATATTCAAGTCAGCAGGGCCTGATGAAATTCACCCTGGAGTACTTCAGGAACTAGTTGAAGTGATCTCTGAACTATTAGCAATTATTTCTAAGAGCTCATGGAGGATGGGTGAGGTCCCGGAGGAGGGGAGAAAAGCAAACACAGTACCTATCTTTAAAAAGGGGAAATAGGAAGACCCAGGGAATTATAGGCCAGTCAGCTTGACTTTGATACTGAGAAAAATGCAGGAGCAAATTATTGAACAATCAATTTGTAAACACCTAGAGGAAAATAAGGTGATAAGAAACAGCCAGCATGGGTTTGTCAAGAACAAATCACATCAAAGCAATCTAATTTCCTTCTTTGACAGGGTAACTGGCCCAGTGGATAAGGAGGAAGCAGCAGATGTGATAGATCTTGACTTTAGTGAGGCTTTTGACACACATCCACATGACATTTTCATAAGTAAACCGGAGAAATATGGTTTAGATGAAGTTATTATGTGATGGGTGCAAAACTGTTTTGAAAAATTTGGCTTATCGGTAAAGCAGTTATCAATGGTTTGTTGTCAAACTGGGAAAACATATCAAATAAGATACCACGGAGGTCTGCCTTAGGTCTGGTTTAGTCAATATTTTCAGCTCTGAAGATGGAATATGTGGAAAACTTCTAAAAATTACGTATGATACTGAACGAGGAGGGGCTGCAAACACTTTAGAGAACAGGATTTGAATACAAAATGAGTCTGAAAAATTGAAGAAAGGGTTTGAGATCAATAGGATGAAATTCAATAAAGACAAGTGCAAAGTATCTTTTTTGAGGAAGGAAAAATCAAATGCACAAATATTAAATGGGAAACAACTAGTTTGGGAGTAGTTTTCAGAAAAGAGGCTTAGCACAGATCACAAACAAAATTAAATCCAGAAATGTGAAGATGTGTGAAGAGTAAATTCCATGATGGTGTGAATTAATAGTAATACTGCGAATAACTGGGAAGTAACTATTCAGGTTTGCCCTGGGTAACAGGGTCTGAGCTGGGAATAGTATATCTGTGTCCAATGATGATAGCACATTTTAAAGTATAGAGATTTTTGAAATAGTTTTCCTTTTGAAGAGAGAAAGAACAAAGCTTAGAAAGCATCTTCTATGAGGAAAAGCTGAATTAACTGAGTTATTTTTTTCTAGGAAAGTAAAGAGGCATTATGCATATAGAGTATGCAAAAATGTTATTAAAAATATTACAAAGAAAAAAACACTTACCCGCTCTCCCTTGTCTAAAAATGGTGTAAAAAGAAATGGATGGAGTAAGCTGATGCAAGAGATACCTAGATTATATAGAATTATGGTAGATGCTCTGGTTACAGGAATGGTACAGCACTGGAACAGGGTTTCTAAGGATATTCTGGAATCCTTGTTTCCAGTCCTGAAAATGGGTCAGACAGACATCTGTCAGGGATGTGGAACAGATGTCCTCTTGAGAACACTTCTACTTTTACATTTCTACAGTAATTCATACACCTCAGTCAAGAGAAAAGCTCACATGAACAAAATAAGCAGGAATTTCAGGCATACACATACAGACATACATTTCCCCAAAAACTCCCACCCTTCCCCTGAAAACTCCTTTTAAAATCTAAGTACACTTATCATACAAATTACTCTCCTTTTCACCTGTCTTTGCCTTGAAACAGGGGGAAGAGTCACTAGTCATCCCATACTTACATGAAAGACAGGGCTGTCTTCTATCCAAACATGAAACTCAGCATGTTGGTTTTTGTGGGCTGGCCCCACAACTGTGCAAAAGCAAGCCCCCAAAGTCATTAAAAAGCCTTTTTGAACCTGTCAGCTACAAGCTGCTGTAAGAAGCGGTTTGTTCTTTTTCTCTTTGTATTTTTGATGATGCTACACAGCCTGAGAATGAAGCTTTATAAATATGCCTGCTGCCTTTTAATGAGAAACATGGGACAAACTGGATGGTACTTTTATAAGGTTTTATTGGCATGATTTTGAATGGGTGTGTTATTTATGGGACCACCCTAGATGGAATGCTGCAAACTATTGGTATCTTCTTGTTATGTTTTCTCTGCGAGCCACACATACCTCAAAACATAGCCTTGAAATATATAGTTAGAAGTAGGAGCTTCTATTAGGGCCATAAGGCCAGAAATCTTAGTCATCAAGTGTTGATTTTTGTGAAGATTGCAAGAAAAAACACTGTTTTAAATGACTGATCTAAACTACCTAACTGAGATGTAGCTGCAGGATTTGCACACTGCATTGCAGGGGATGCTACCTCAAAGTGACATTCAAAGAGCAGAATGTCTTCTCCTCCTCTATGTGCTTAACTTTGTGATAGTAACTGTGTAAAACAACTTTGGGAAACTCTTTCTTAAAGGCTACGAGACTGTGTCTGCAAGTAAAGAATTTCTTGTCTTCCTGCGGAACTGGGATTATTCCTTTTGCATCTCTGAAACCATTTCTGGTACAGATATGAACAATATTGAATTTTGCATAGCTGGGATAGGGTGAATGTATTTGCTTCTAGGTTTGGGACTTGGACATCCTTCCAAATCTGGGGACCTAGGAAAATAAATTTACTTCTTTGGAGAAGGAACATTTCCCAGGTAAGCTGGCTGGTAGGTAACTGCCTTTGAACAGGGTCAGACCTCCACTCCTTGGGATCTGGTTAGTCTAGGTTGATAGACCAGATTGATAGTTGAGGTGATAGTGTTTCTGTGCATCCAAAGGCACTCAAGTTAGCTTGAGTTAAGTTCATGTATGGTGCTAAGGCTGCGTTCGTGTGGTGCTCAGCTTCATGGATGTTTATATGCCAAGGTTAATAGCGTTACCAACTTTCATTTTCTCTATTTTGCTCCGGTCCTATTCTTATTCACATATGTTTTTAGCATACATGCTTTGGATTTACCTGAGTATTAACAGTCTCCTATTACCCTTTGCAATTGAGAGTTTGTCAAACTGAGCCCCCCAGGCTCTATTAAAGTGTCAGCAAGATTTTATGCACCAGTTACTTCTCACTTAAAGACTATTTTGAGACTTTACTGATGCTATGTAGAAAAAAAAATTTGCAATTAGTGACCCCTCCATGTAGTATGTTTGGCCTGGCAGGAAGATATACCACTACTCACATTTTCAATAAGGTCTGCAGTATATAACATTTAAGAGGGAATTTTGGAGTAGAAGGTTTTGGGAGGTCACTGGTAATACTGTCATTAACTTGCCAGTGAGGAGGTAGCACCATATTTAGAGCCACTTTTACCCCCACTTTCTGTAATCTAATAGGTTTTAAACTTTCATTAGCTACCACAAATGAAAGATTTGTGGTAGTATGGAACCTAAAGTGTTCTCCTTATCACTTGCAAAAGTTATTATTAAAGTAAAATAAAACTTCCTGGGTCTAAATATAGGATAGACTAAATTGGCAGATTTCAGTAAGCATGGCTGCTTAGTAATGGAGACAATGCTGAGTGAACTTTACAGAAGAAGAAAAAACCTAACTAAATAAAAAATCTTGCCTGAAATGTTGCCAAAAATTAATGTATTTTTCCCCTCTATGAAACAAGTTTGTCCTTGCTTTCCATCTCAACCAGCTAGAGAGGTCTCCTTGGAAGAGGTTTCCCCTATATGAAACACATCTATAGCCTGTTCCAAGCTAAAAATACCAACCAGAGAAGTTGTGTCATGACAGCAAGGAAGAAAAAAAACCCAAACCCCACAAATCAGAAAGAAAGAACAGTCCAAAACTAGCTCAATTCCTGGCCACAATTCTGTATTTTATAGAATGAAAGCTGGATTCACAGAATAATTTAGGTAGGAAGGAGTAACCTCTAGGACATTGGCTAAGCAACAGAGTTCAAAGGGTTGTGGTCAACTGGGCAGAGTTCAGTTGGAGGCCTGTAGCTAGTGGTGTTCCCCAGGGATCAGTACTGGATCTGGTTTTGTTCAACATCTTCATCAATGACCTAGATGTACCTAGATGATGGAATGTACCCTCAGCAAGTTTGTTGATGATACAAAACTGGGAGGAATGGCTGATGCACCAGGAGGCTGTGCTGCCATTCAACAGGATCTGGACAGACTGGAGAGTTGGGCGGAGAGGAACCTCATGAAATTTAACAAGGATGAGTGTAGACTTCTCTACCTGGGGAGGAACAACCCCATGTACCAGTACAGGCTTGTGGTGGACCTGCCGGAAAGCAGCTCCATGGAGAAGGACCTTGGAATCCTGGTGGACAATAAGTTATCCATGGGACAGCAATGTGCCCTGGTGGCCAAGAGGGCCAATGGTATCTTGCAGTGCATAAAGAAGAGTGTGACCAGCAGGTCAAGAGAAGATATCCTCCCCCTCTACTCTGCACTGCTTCATCTGGTGTATTGTGTCCAGCTCTTGGCTCCTCAGTTCAAGAGAGACAGGGAACTTTTGGAGAGAATCCAATGGAGGGCTACGAGGATAATTAAGGGACTGGAACATCTCTCATATGAGACAAGGCTGAGAGACCTGTGGCTGTTTAGTCTGGAGAAGAGAAGGCTGAGAGGGGACCTTATAAATGTCTATAAATATCTGAAGGGTGGCTGTCAGAAGGATGGAGCCTCTTTTCAGTAGTGCCCAGTGATAGGACGAGGGGCAATAGGCACAAACTGCAGCACAGGAAGTTCCACCTCAACATGAGGAAAAACTTCTTTACTGTGAGGGTGATGGAGCAGTGGAACAGGCTACCCAGAGAGGTTGTGGAGTCTCCTTCTCTGGAGACCTTCAAAACCCGACTGGACGTGTTCCTGTGCAACTTGCCCTAGGTGATCCTGCCTTGGCAGGGGGGTTGGAGCAGATGATCTTCAGAGGTCCCTTCCAACCTCTACCATTCTGTGGTTCTCTGAAATTATCTGGTCAGATGCCCCTCCGAGCAGATCCAGCATAGACATCTCCCATCACAGATATTGCATTGCAGAGATTTTAAATTCTAGGGGTAATGTTGAGTAAGATCAAAGATCTCTTCTTATCTCCAGCATTGTCCAGCAGAAGTTAAGACCAGTTCTGAAGTCTCTTAAATGATCTCACTGAGACTGAGTCTTTACTTGAGTTTTCCATCTATCTCTCCTCACTGCAAGACTTCAGTCTGAGTTCTAAGTTATGCCCAAGGGGAGCACGTAGGAGAGCCTGGAGGAATGCAGCCACCCTTCAAATGGGACACGGTGTAGCTCTGCCCATTTCTAGTGCCTTTCTCATCTCCTTCCCAAAGTCCTGGAGGGACAGATGGTATCTCCTCTTGATTTCTGGGCTTCCACGGTGGACAAAATTACTGCAACACAAACACGGGGAGACACTCATCCAGATATTGCAAAGCTATGCATAAAAAAAGCAACACCGGTGTACATGCAGCAGCCCAATCTGTGGCTTGCTTCTCTGTATGGCTTAACTTAAGTACATCCACTGTAACAGTAAAAGCAGACTTTCTTTGTTGAGAGGTACAGCCCACCTGTGATATATATATACACACTATCATGGTGATATATTTTAATGAGAACTTCATCATGACCAGCTGGTGTTGTTTGAAATAAATTACGTTAATAATGTGGTTGAATTTTCAGTATAAGACTAAATAATGAGAGTTGTAAAACTGCAACATAATGTGTAGTCAACAGTTTAGTGGGCTGACACTCCCACCTTAGGCAAGCCTCTGAATCTGCCTCGTGCATCACCCTCCTTCTGTAAAATGAGGTTTAACCCTCCCTCCTCCACACCCCACTGGGATGTTGCAAGGGTGTAGTCCTCTGGCATGGAGGAGAAATGTTGAGGTTTCTGACAGCGAGGTCTGTATTAACACTTCAGGTAGCACTTCTATTTTGGGGCCAGCAGGCTGACATCTCCTTGCTATGTGATAGCTCTGTGCTCCATCTCCCCATTTCGGTATGTGCCGGACCCCACTTGTGCTGCATCGTGGTGCATGGGGAGGTTGTGGAGTCACAGCGCTCCTCTCCTGCTGCTGCTGGCCTGCAGCGGTGAAGGGGGATGGAAGCAGGCTGTGTTTTAATTGTGCTGCATGGGGTCCAAGAGCTCCAGTGGGGTATTTGGATAGAGATTTCCATCATGCTGGCAGTGTTGCCAAACTCCATGGTGCAAAGATTCCACTGCTGGTAATGTACAACACAAGGTACTTCCTGCAGGACTGCAAGAAGGCAAGCTTGGTGTGACCACACATGACTGCCGGGCTGCACACTTCTCACCCAGTGTCAAAACAAAATTCCTCCAGGATGGAAAGATTTCACCACTTTTCTTCTTAAATATTCTCAGTACATGTATTTAGGGTGTGCTAGACCTTCTTCCTTGCTTCTCAATGGCTTATGCCTGTCAGCTCTAGGAAAGGTCAGCATGATCTCATTCGTTCTCCTTTTTTCTTTCTGGTCCTTCATGTAGGCAGCGATGCTTGCCAGTCTCCCTTTCTGCTTAACTACCCAAATCCCTCGACAGGAATACATGATTAATGGTATATGTGTGTCTGAGTGTGTGCACCGACACACAGATGCCCATACAGGGGACTCTTGGTAAGTACCTGGTTCTAAATGCAGAGTTTCTCCATACGTATGTTATTATCTGTGACTTAGCTCTTTCCCACAATATTGTATCACTCTTGTCTGTCTTGACACTTAACTGTATGAATGTTTCTTTACTTTCCAAATCATGATTAATTAAAGGATTTCTCAATTCCCTCACAACACCTTTTTTCTGAGGCTAATCTTCAATTAATAAGGAATGTGAGCATATAAATATAAAATGTCTGTTGTGTGTTTTTCTTGCAATAAATCTGATCATTATTTATACTGCTGCTCAGTATATCTCCCCTAAGGTATGCTGAATTTGATCAAATCACTACATCACTGGAATCTTGAGCATTACTCATTTGTGTGCTAATTATTCTTAATCTGGGTCTTTCTAAAAAGGTCGTCAATTAGACTTTATTGAATTGTCAGCATTCATAGCAGCAAAGGGAATCTGGTAGCTGGTGTAACCATGTCACAGATGGCTAAATACCCTGTAGTCTGAAGGGAAAAATGAATTAAATATAAATTCAAGTTACAGACATGGTGTGAAAATGTTGGAGCCAGGCTTTTTGCAGAGGAAACCACTGTTCACTGTTGGTTGAAGCTGACTCCAAAGACCTCTTTTATGACACCCCTTGGGAAGAGCTGTGAGTAAGTGACCCTGTCGCACCTAATTCCCAAGGTTCACCTTGAAATAGGTCTCTAATCAATGCAAGTCTTCTGCCTTAAGAACATCTCAAGGCCACTTTCCTGATGTTTGTTTTCTTCTGCTATAGATTCAGGACCACTGCTTTCTGGAATAAATTCATTGATGAAAGACCACCATGTGACATGCCTTGAAAAAAGGGCAAGGGTTGAGCCTTCAACCCTTTTTACCCTTTATGTATGTTAACAAGCATCCATAAAGCTCCCACCTCTGTGTAAGAATCATTCTTTAGACTTTGGGCCAAGACAAGAGAAGAGATGCCATTATCTTGCAGAGACTGGACCCATTAATTAGGAATGAGACAGCTATCCTATTTCTGACTAATGTTTCCCAAACCTGTGATGCTGATATTGCAGAAAATCTTAAGAGCAATGGCAGGGTTGGGAGGAATGGAGAAGGAATTGGAAAGTCCAGGTGTGAAAGAAAGACTAGCAGGAGGGATGCAAGAATAGCCTGTGTTGATGGCACCTCTGGCACCTAGATTAGCTTTTCATTAATACCCAAGCGCACGTCTACCTGCCAGTTCTCAAGACACACAGATCAGGAGATAGACGGGAGTGAATAAAACCGGATAACTGACAGGTGTGACAGCATGGAGAGACTGATTTCTGCCAGCTCCTGTGAGCTACAAAAAACCACATCCAAACCCAGTACATGATCAGCAGTCTGAGAAGACCCCAGTAGACATTGATGACTCAGTAGCTGGTGTCTCTTGTCCTTTGTGTCATTCCAAAGGGCCTAAAGAGACCATCTGGGTATTTCTGTCCTAGTGCTTGATAGCTGGATAGGACACTTGGAGGCACAGCGTCTAGTGTCTGACTGCTGGACACAAGTGTTGTAGTGTAGGGTTTGAGTTTTTTAAATCAAATCTCCTTCTCCTCCAATAATAAGCTTTCTTACAGTATTTTGGGCTGGATATCATACAGTGGCCAAGAAGGCAAAAGCTTGCAGCACGAATTATCTGATAGTCAGCATTTTTAAACCTTAACCTTATCTCAGCTAGGGATTTTACAGGTATATTGTGGACCTGCAATAAATGAATACGCATCTTATAAGTCAGACTTCCCATGAATTTGCTGTGCAGAACTGCAGGCAGTGTGTCACAAGGAAGAATATGCAAGTAATTAGGTGTTTTCCAAGAAATATTTGGTAAAGTGGTCTAAAAAAAATTTTTGAATGAAGGACATTGCAACCAGAAGATATCTGGCAATTAATACTTTGTTTCAACATAATGCATGCCTGAAATTGTATTTAGCTATGCATGATCACAATAATGGTAAAAATTATTGTGTAAATAAAGATTTTTTAAGTTTCTGGTAGTGTTTCTTGTGTATTTGACCTTTTTTATTATTGGACATATAATTGTCACTGAACATTTAGTTCACATGCTTGTGATTCTTACCACGTTATGCAACAGAAAATCATGTCCCTATTATTTGTAATGTTACACATTTAGTGAATGTTGAGAAGAGTCATAGAAGGAAGACGTAGTCATTATCCTGATCAGAAAACAGGGCAAAGTCACCAGCCTATGATGTGTGTACCTTACAGAGCTCATTAATGGGTGCAATTTAGCTAGTCCTGAGGTAACAATTCTTTAGGTCATTTTTGCTGCATGAGAAGAGAAGGCAAAGCTAATTTGAAAAATTACCACCTTTTCTAAAGTACCTTCAAAGCTCTGAGAGCTGAGAAATTTGAATAAAGAGGAGGGGTAATTTTTACTGTGTTTTTTTATTATTTTTCTCATTCAAATAAAATCTGTGTAGGATGGGAGAGAAAGAGACAGAAGCTATCTTCAGAAAAGATATGAAGTTTCCAAATGAGGAAACTAACTTAGCAGAGAACAGAACACAATACTTCATTGAGCTGGAAGGCAGGGATGGAGAGCAGAATAAACTCCCCATAATCCAGGAAGAAGCAGATAACAACCTGCTACACTACCTGGACACTCACAAGTCCATGGGGCCTGATGGGATCCACCCGAGAGTACTGAGGGAGCTGGCAGAGGAGCTTGCCAAGCCACTCTCCGTCATTTATC